>NC_143181.1:1520151-1823181 GCF_047325235.1 Durio zibethinus
CAAAAGATTAACCCTTATTAAATCGATAAAGTAGCAGCACAGACAAATATAGCTTCTAATACCACCAAGACAAAACCCTGCTCGTCAGTAGTAAAACAACCTCGTAGACTGGACTGCAGAACCAAGAAGGGCAAAAGATTAGGCGCACACCTCACCATCGACTGTAGCAGCTTCAAGATGGTAGTGAAGCATTTCCTTCCACACCATCTCCCTGATCATCTCTTCCCCTAAATCCTTATCTATGTGAAGATCGATTGGCACCTGGGCTGGAGGATTGCAGTCGGGATCATACAAGGGTGCCATGTAAGGGTGTTGGAGTGCTTCAGTTACACCAATCCTTTTTGAAAGGTCAAAAACAAGCATTTTTTGCAGTAAATCAATTGCCAAAGGATGGGCATACGTTCCGAGGGAATATGGGAGTGATTTGATGTACTTCCTTGCCTTGGGGTTATCTGTAAATTCAAGATCCTCCTTCTGGCTGCCAAGGATGTTGATGATAGCTTAAGTTGGTTAAGACACTCTGCACCAGGGAAGATGGGTTTTCGGCCAAAAGGCTCTGCAAAGAGGCATCCAACAGACCACACATCAATGGATGTTCCATAGTTGTCACAGCAGAGGAGAAGCTCAGGGGCCCTGTACCAGCGAGTGACAACATACTCGGTCATGAACTGAACCTTGGCATTGCTAGTGCTTGCCAGTCCAAAGTCACATATTTTAAGGTCACAATTTGCATTGATAAGAAGGTTTCCAGGCTTCAGGTCATGATGGAGAGTATTTGCTGGGTGAAGATAGTTCAGGCCTCGAAGCAACAGCAAGAAGGAGAATGAATTACGACCAAAAGTACAGGATTTTAAAATATTTGATCATTTCCTGGCCACAATAGAAGCTTTAGTGCAGAACTCCAGAACCTCAATCACCACATAATTATCTCAAATGAATTACTATATAAAACTCATGTCTATATATGCTAGATGTCTCTTTATGTCCAAATGACTTCAAGAAAGTGGCAATCAGGCAGATACAGCTCTTGGAAGTATGCTTCCTAATGAAATTCATTTTAATAGCAGTAGGCCTATGCATAAAAGCTTTTCGATGCATAATCGTACCAGATCTATTAGTGATGAAAGTGCTAACTATGCTTGTAATATTAGGCCAATACATTATGCCTCAAAAGCTGGAATGCCTAGAACATGTTTCTCCCAAAGCTACCATGAACTAGCTCCCATCAAGTCAGTCCCTAGCTGTTGCCTAGTCATGCTAAAATATTGGAGATCAATTTGCAGGAACAAACAATTTTCTCCATCGATAATTCGATATGGTGCTAAGAATGAATATAACAAGTGGACGGCGGTCCTATTCAGTGATTGGGAAATTGCAAGAAAGGAAAGCACATAAAACATCCTTTATATTAACTTCATTCAAGTGTAATGTAATACCATGTAGCAAGAGCAGTTATCCATATTAACCAAATCAAATAACAATCTCCACAGCCAAATATAATACTATTATTCCAATACATGCCTTTGCAAATGGGGACGGATCTACAATGCGGGCAATGGCGGCAGCTGCCCCAACTAAGATCCTAATATCTCTTAGAAGTTATTACAAAAATCCTTAAAAAATTTAATTCTTTTATAGCTTGCCCCTACTAAAAATGAAAAAAAAAAAAAATATATATATATATATATGATACTTTTATAAATATTTAAAAGAACAAAACTATAATTATAATATAAATGACTTATTTTAAAAAAATAATAGGTCACATGTATAGATATAAATAAAATAAACATTTATATATAATTTTTTATTTAAGGACAATCATTTTATTTAAAAAACAATAAAAGTAAAATAAAAAGTAATATTTCTACTCCACCTATAATTTGTCCCTTTGTCCATACCCATAAAAATTACAATAGACAAAGGATAGAAGTAAAAAAATAACATGACAAATAAAAGCCAATAAACCAAACAAACAAATTATAGGATGAACATTTTTTTTCTTCCATCAATAAATTTAAGTAAGTAATTACTTTTTTTTGTATTTATTATCATTTCTTTATGTGATAGAATATTTGTTTACTATTTAAATTATTTTATATTGGTAAAATAATTTAATTTGGGGCTTAATTTATGATTTATTTATATTTATATTATAAGTGGATTAAGATCGAAGAATGTGGCACTTTCTTAAGTTGATCAATGAAATAATTTAATTTTTATGAAATTATTTTTTACTTATAAAATTATATTATTTAATTAAAATTCAAAATATATAATAAAATATGCATATTGATTTTGTCTGCATAATTACATTTCGATATCTAGTATAAACTACAATATTATCTTTTTATTTGTTAGAAATTATATAAATTAAATTATCTAATTTAATTATTTGTGAAAAATATCTTACTAAGATAAAATCAATTTTGAAAGAATCATCCAAAATCAATAATAGTGGCACATAACATTTTACAAAATAAGTTCATGTTTAATTAGATTTAAATAATTTTTATCGGATCTAAAGTTATAAAACAAGATTTTAGACTACCATCCCAATACAAGAGATAATGTTTGAAAAGTTTATTTTTAAACTAAAAAAACCCATAAAAATAATTATAATGTGTTAATTTTGTATATAAATGAAATAATTTTTTATGCATTTGAGTTGATTTATATTTATATTAGTTACTCCAGTGAACATAAATTATGAATCCATCTCTGAATCCAAAGGGATTAAATAGATAACTGGACGAGGAAATACTGACAGTGATCATTTGAAAGCGCTTGAGAAGACTTAATCATCTGATACATATTCATATCCATAAGTTCCTAAACTAGATAAACATCGTTGAAGCTTCTCCTATGAATCGGCATCATTGACATCTTTCAAAGCAATCACATTTTCTTGTCTAAGAAGTCTGAGAAGCTTCAATTCAAGCAAAGTTCTAAGTGGCGCATCAACCTGATTCTCAAAGGCATTGTTTATCTTTTTAATGGCAACTTTCTATTGGTTTCACAATTCACAGAAGAGTAAACGATACCATATACCACATCTCTTTAATTTTATTCTACTATTTATTTATTAACTTTTTTTGCTTTTAAACGCATTTACAAATATTAAAAATCAAAGATTTAATTTTATTTCAAAACGTTTAACGATTCTACCTATTATACACATGTAATATATAAGCTCTCAAAATTCAGATATATTTATCAGTAAATAAAATATACAAATGTATAGAAAATCATCAGCCTCCTTTTTATTTGCTCCGGCTGTGATTAATCTGTCCAAAATAATCAGCCACTTCAAAGACACAGCTGCAAGTGCTAAAAAGATTGGGGTTGCGGTGAGCGTGGATCGAACACGCGACCTTCAGATCTTCAGTCTGACGCTCTCCCAACTGAGCTATCCCCGCCTTGGCTTTTTAATTCAATAGAATTAAGAAGAAAATCGTTATTACCATAGAAAGGTCATCCGACCAATGTCTGTCTTTTACACATGGCATGATTTCGCAGATGGCAACCCTATAATCCATATCGATGCGTGATATATGTGACGCAAGCAAACTCGTATGTTGCTCCAGGTATGATTATTTGCAGCTCATCTCTTAATTTTTTTTGTTTAAGACAACTGTTAGTAAGAATAAAATCTTGAAAATGTAAGAAAAAGGATCAATTAATGACCAAGATCAAGAGTTATACTCAAATCAGATGAATAAAGGTTTAAAAGTAAAGAGTGTTTGTACTTCAAAAATACTTAGATAGGTTAAAAATATCTATCCGCGTAAGGAACTATTGCTGATTTCATAAGCCCAAATTAAGCTGGTAATTAATTGTTCACTAAAAACATGATAAATTAACAATTTAAAGTATTAATTGATAGATTATTGAGATGATTAAACCGTCGTAAACTTTAAAATTTTAAATTAATCTGATATGTTAATTCTATTAAAAATATTAAAATATTTGTACTTCTCAATTATTTTATACAAATATAATTTAAGATAAATATCTATTTTACCTTTTAAATATTAAAATACCCTAACATGTTTTTTTTCAGCTCCTTTCAAACGGCGCATACACCTTGAAAGATGTTACATGGCTGTAATAAAAGAAAAACAAAATCGATACCCCGAATTGACTCATATCATCTGCTAAGCAGGAATTGGTGCATTTGGGTTTTGGAATCAGCATCGTAGTCATGTCTTTTCCGGGGAAGGAATATCCTTGTCTCCAAAGGAGCAGTGATATTTTCCTGTATAGTATTTATAAACATGATAATGATACGATTAGGCAAAATGGCCTTGGCAATCTTGGTTGAATGACAGATGATTAGAACTGCTGTCAATTTGATTGTTAATCAATTTAAAAAATCGTCAAAATTTCACTGTTTATAAAAAAAAATCTCCAAAGGACCATGGCATATATTTTGGAACTGGATTCTCTTTTACCGCAATTTCACATTAGAGTTAAAAAGAAAGCTGAAAGGTCTAATCTTTCGCTTATCCTTACGTAGCATATGGTGAACAAAAGTTCCCTACCCAAAGTTGATTCCAAATCGATTTATTTGAGGTTTCCCTGTTACATTCTGATTACGAGACATAACTAACTCAAAACTAAGATGCAGATTCTCTTTGGACATGAAAGTTTTGTGTTTTAATATATTTTTTTTTTTTCTGGATATTACTTACCATATGTTTATGATGCCTAATTTTGAATGCTGAATCTTTTAGTTAGCCATGAAAAAAGAAGTTGGTTTCTTCTAGTTACTGGGGTAAAAGAAAAGAAAAGGAAAATCGAATTGAGTAAAACGCTAGATGTACACAAAGTGAGACAGAGCACATGAAATCCATCATAAGGGTAGTTCCCAAACACCCAAACAGGAAACACAGTCCTTCCATTGTCCTATATACCAATTTCCAGGCCCCTCCAAAATGTTTCGTCAATTCATTCATTTGGATTTTTCACCCTCCTTTTGTTCTTTCTTGTGGCAGGTACGCTGTTTTCTGCTTCCAAACAAGCCAGAAAAAACGCATTAAAACTAGAAAAAAGTTTAGACCAAATTTAAAATTTAAATGTGCGGCATCTAGCATGTTGCCAATGCCATGGTTTGAATAGAAACAGAAGGGAAGAAGGGGAACCATGAAAATGGCCTCTTAATTATGATGAACAACATTTGAAAGGAAATTATGTCTGAATCCTTTATTTCTCAACTAAATTACATAACAATTTCTAAATCCCTGATTTTATTTTAGTATTGTTTGGTTTCTCCTGTTTATTTATCCTAGTATTTAAAGGAAGAACCCAAGGACTTTCTGAACAGTAAGCATCTCCCTACCTCCCCACACCCAAAACAAAAAAAATGGTCAGTTTTGCCCTCTGGTTGGTGGGTTAACGGAATTGGTTCAGATAAAAGCTTTTAGCAGAGCCAGATAGGCTTGAATCCATGTGTTGTCAGATCATTCCAAGACCCAAAAAAGTAGCGGCCCAGAGTTTTAGTCAGGAATCAAGATTCCACCACGGTTCTCGAAAACAAAAATAAAAAACTGGTTTTGGAATTTGGCATGTCAATGATAAAGAGCCCAAGTACCAGTAAATGGTAATCAAAGAAATAAGAAGTTAAATATGAGCTTATTATAAGCACACATATGCGAGCCTTCTGCGTAGCCTCTCCCCCATCTCCTCCCCTCCCGTAAAGGAATCTGATCGTACTATCACCATATCCAAACGTAGATCTTGACTTGTCCCACTGCTTTTGTTGTTCTCTCAATGTCTGCAGAGCTCTTCCTTCTCTTTATCTCACTCTGTCCATCCTTTGTCTTTCAATCAACTCCTTCTAACCTCTTTCTCTCTCTGTTTCTTTCTCAACTGTTGCAAGAGCAAAAAAAGGCTGTAGTTTAAACATGTTGAAATCTCCAGAACTCCCAGATTGTTTTTACCAAGACAAGCCAACCTTAATCATTCCAAACACCCCAACCCCAAAGCATTCCTTGTATCTCTCCAACCTTGATGATCAAAAGTTCCTTAGATTCTCCATCAAATATCTATACCTTTTCAAGAAAGCTGTTAGCCTAGATATCTTGAAATATTCTCTCTCCAAAGTTCTTGTAGATTACTACCCATTAGCTGGGAGGTTAAGAACATGCAGCTTTGACAATCAGAAGCTGGAGATTGATTGCAATGGTGAAGGTGCTGTCTTTGCTGATGCTTTCATGGATATCACTTGTGATGAGTTTCTTGAGATTTCCCGGAAACCAAACAGGTCTTGGAGGAAGCTCCTTTACAGGGTTGAAGCTCACTCTTTCATTGATATACCTCCACTTGTAGTTCAGGTCAGCTTCCATCATACTATATATTATTCAAAACTTATTCTTGGTTCCTTTAATTTGTTCCTTTCTTAATCAATTCAATTTCAGATAGAAAAAAACATATATTTTTTGAAGTTAAGATTCCCATCTTTAATAATTATAGAAAAATACAGTTCTTCAATGCCATCTTTCTCTTTTGTATAATATACTATTTATTTCATTGGTAACGCAACCATCAAACAAAATTCTGTCACCGTACAAAGGCAAACGACGTCACTCTGTTCTCCTTCCGTGTTTTCTCAGTCAGCCATCAGACATTGCATTGCCGACGACACCGTTTGTCTTTCTGTTGTAAAATTGGACATGTTCATTTTCAAAGAAAATGACCCTACTCCTTGCTATTTGGTCCTCTCTCTTGTTCCTTTCATTACACTGTTGGTGTTTTTTTTTCATTGTTTTAATTGTAATGTCAATAAATTAGTCAAAATTGAAAATTTGAAATTATGTCTTAAAACTTTAATTATTTCTTTTAATTTTTATTTACAATGCAGGTAACGAATCTCCAGTGTGGAGGTATGATCCTCTGCACCGCGATTAATCATTGTATATGTGACGGCATTGGCACATCCCAGTTCCTGCACTCCTGGGCCCACGTGAACAACAAGCCAACTCCTGATCTTCCCATCACACCCTTTCATTGCCGCCACGTGTTGAAACCCCGAGATCCTCCTCAAATAACCAACACCCACCTGGGGTATACCAAAAATACCCTCAAAGACAATAATGCACACTTGGACATCAACGAGTATCTGCAGTCCCAGCCACTGGTGCCAACATCCTTAACCTTCACCGCCTTCCACGTCCTGCTACTAAAACGACAATGCGTTCCATCTCTCAAATGCACCACCTTTGAGGCACTGGCCTCGCACACCTGGCGCTCGTGGGTTCGTTCCTTGGACCTGTCCCCTTCCTTCAATGTCAAGCTCCTGTTCTCCGTCAGCGTCAGGAAAAAGGTAAATCCGGAAATGCCGCAGGGGTATTACGGGAATGGATTTGTTCTCGCATGCGCTGAGACCGCTGTAAAGGACTTGGTTTCCCCGAATTTACACCACGGGATAAAGTTAATCCAGCAAGCTAAATCCAGTTTAACCGATGAGCATGTGAGGTCAATGATTGATTTGTTGGAGGACAAAAATGTCAAAACGGATACTTCTTCGAGCCTGGTAATTTCTCAATGGACTAAGTTAGGATTAGAGGATTTGGATTTTGGAGAAGGGAAGCCTTTGCATATGGGCCCACTGACAAGTGATATTTACTGTTTGTTTTTACCGGTGGTGGGTAATTTTGATGCAGTAAGAGTGCAAGTTTCGGTGCCAGAGTGTGCGGTTGAAAAGTTCGAGTATTTTATGAAGGAGGGTTTGGATAAAGAAGAAAATGGAACGGAGAACAAAATGGTTTAATTTGAAGAGTGTCCTTCAAAGTTTTTTTTTTTTTTTTTTTTAACTTTCTTTGGTAATAATGACAGAAATTTACTGTAATTTGAATATCTAAAGGTGAATATATGATTTCTTGTTTATTTTGGAAAAGTAGTTAAATTTGATATTATGTTTCGCCTGAAACATTAACAAAGACTAAAGTCTATAATAATATTACTAATCCCTTCAGAAAAAAAAAAAAGACTATTAATTAATAAATATTGAAAAAAAATCATTTCATTTACAGTTAAATGGAGTTTCAAATTTTCATTTACAAAGTTAGAGGATTGCCACACTCTAATAGGATATAATTAAATATTGATAAATTCATATAATAAATAATAAGATATGTGATAACATTTTAACATATTTTATGAAATTTAAAAATTTTATGGACAGTACATGTTATGAATCTAATTTAAAGTTTATTATATGTTATAGATATACATATTTTCTTGTTGCCTTCCTATTATTAAAATAGTTTGTTTAACAACTCTAATTTTCATTCAATTATTTAAAATAAAATACTAAAAATTAAGAACTTAAAAATTTTTTAATATAATTGAGATTATCATAATTGAATCCTTATCGTTAAAATAAAATTCAATATTATATCAATTTAAGACACAAATGTTAACAAAGATCTAAGTATAAAATAAATGAATAAATATTAGATGAATAACTCAATGAAAAAGATTTGTAAAACCTAGCTAACATGCCATGATAGCAGACCCCAAATCTACAGCAATGTCACTTTTTTCTGGCGTGTTCTTTGTAAATCAAACTTTGTGGATTGCCATCATTTAGGTCAAATACATCGAATTCATTGCTGCAAAAAAAAAAAGAGATTTTGCCAAACTAAGAGACATGCAAATCTGAAAAAGTCATACATAAATTATTCCAGTAGATCAGTGGTCATCATCGTTTAGAAAAATTTGGAGTGTCCCTTTCTATCTTCTCTAGATATGGGTCATGAGACTGTCGACCCTCCGGTGGGACAACAGTGCACTCCCTTTTTTCATGACAAATGGATTAATGCTTGTGTCTTGACAGGTAAGAAATGGATATTGATTTATATTCCTTGCGTGTATATGCCACAACATTTTCGAATTATTAAGTACTATTTAAATAATTAAGTGGAATTCAACAAAAAAAAAAGAAATTTGATTTGCAGTAGTTATTTCAAGGATCAATGTGCGTGTCATTTTATATTTGGATCATATTATTTAAAGAATAAGTTCGAATTTTTTCCCTAAATAATAAAGAAAGCAATGATTCATTTGTTGCTGTTAAGACAAGACCAATAAGAGGAGAGGTGGACATGCTTATGATTTGCTAAGGAGGGCTAAAGTTGAATAATTAGACAATAATCATTGTTTGGGTTAGTGAGTCTTATCCTTCATGTCATATCTGATATATAAAATAATAAATAAGATAAAATGATAATTTTTTTATATTATATTTAATTTTTATTTAAAAAAAATAAAATTATAAAAAAGATTAATGTTTTTTTTGTATAATACAATTTAATCATCTCAAATTAGAGAATATTATTTTTAATTAATAAGATCGAATTTATATATCTTATTAAATTTTTAAAAATTACATCAAATATAAATTTTAAAAATGATAATTTTGATTGATAAATAAATAATTTTATTTTAATTTTTATACTCATCAAATATAAGATATGATAATATTATTTAATCTAATTCTATTTATAACGTAATCTTATCTTATTTTATTTTGTTATAATTTTATATATCAAATATATCATTAGTTTTTAATCATGTATTTTGTTTTTATTGTAGAGAAAAAAAAAAGGCACTTCCTAGCTCTAGCTTCCATTTAAATGAGAAAGTGGCTATAGAAACCCCAATCCCCCAACCAAATGCAAGTGCCAGTTATAAACATCTTTTTTCCTTTTCTTATTGAACAGTTGATGATCATCGGGAAACATAATGGAAAATGGCAATCACAAATTTCGCAAATTAACCGTCTTCTTTTCTTACATTTTCGTTTGGGGAGGTGGGGGTGGGTGTAAATGATGGCTGGCCTAATGATTGTAGATTATCATATCATCTTCATTGTTAGTTCGACTGTGAGACGTGCTAGTTCTTACAATTTTATACAAACTTTGTTAACCTATAATTTATTTACAATACTATGATATGGACTGAGAAGTGCCAGAAATTAAATAAACCTGTTTACCTTTAAAAAAGAAAAAGAAAAAGATAAGATTAAATATTGTTATGTGTTTGCAAGCACTTTAATTTTGGTTGTTTAGAATGCAACATATGTCAATTCTAGATATTTTTATGAAACACACGTTATGCTTAAAGATTGGTCGGAAAATAAGTTGGATCGATATAATTAATACGTTGTCTTCAGCTGTTTGATTTAATGGTAAAGACAATTTTAAAAGAAAATAACATCAAAATTGAAGTTCGAATTTTAATTTTTTTCTTTCTTTTAATGTAAGATTATATCTCTTTTGAATGACTAAAAAAAGATATAATTAATACATCCGATGGAATGATTGTTGTTTTAAATGAAAGTGCTTAGTTGTTTATTTTTAAAAGGAGATCATAATTAAAAAAAATTGTAAGCATTGAATGTTATTTCTTTAATAATGATTGCATAATTTAAAATCAAATTATGAATTAACTTAATTGCTTTTTAAAGGTTAAGGGTCAACTTTATATTTTAAAAAATTCAAGGGACAAAATATCAAATTTTATGGAGAAATTACAAAGTAGTATATTATTTTTTTATAATATTTTAATAGTTGGAGCATTGAAGGATGATAATTGAACAGATCAAGATAATTTTTGCCTAACTCAAATCTCGAATTATATTTTTAATATTTGAATTCGATTCATAATAAATATGTATAATTCGGGTTTAATTTAAAAAAAAGAATATAAAATTTCCGATTGAGGATATACGAAAACATGATATGAGAGCAAAACATAGAAAGTGAAACATTAGGATTCAACTGATATTGTTGAATATAAGTGCAATGTCGCATTAGGCCATTCATTGGCCATGCCCTATGCCTGATTGCCTAAATTCAGCAACAGTTTCCTAATTTCCTTATAAGTTATTTGACTTGATTTACCTTCATTTTGCTTGAGATATATGCAAGGATGTCAGTTTCATCGGTTGGAATGTAAAATAAAAAATTAAAGCTTTATAGTTACTAATGATTCAGCTAATGAACCTATCCAATTTGTATCAATATTCTGCTTCTTTAATTACTTTTTACTTTTTCTTTTTTCGTTTTCAACGTTTTATCTTTAATGAAATTGATATAACACCAATCATAAAAGAATATTCGACTTTGCTATACATGCATTTTCAACATCCAGACTTAATATATATTAAGAAGCAAAAACCATAATATCACAATAAATATGGACCATATCTTGGAAGTTGATAAGACGATGGTAAATTTACATGTTAAGGAAAAATGAGTGCATAAAGGTTTTGTTTTCATTAAAGAGTCGTTATGAGTTGTTTTGAATCAAGTATATATTGTAAGCTAATTATAGAGTAATGAGATAAAACTAGAAAGGTAAAACTAATAGAATGAGATAGTAGTCTTAATTTTTAATATTATCGATATCAATTTTATATATTAATTTTATCTGATTTGAATCGAAATCAATATTTTTATAAAAACTCTAAATTAACAATATCAAAGGAAGTAAATACCCACATGGAGACATATGGTGTTAATTAAAGCTAAGAAAGGGACAATTCAAACCAATTAAAGTAAAGTTTACGTATGTTTCTATAAATATAAGTTACATCAAATTGCATGCAATCTAATTATCAATTAAGTCAATGATAAGTACATTTATTTTTTAATCTTTCTGTTTTAGGCCATTAGATCATTGGCACACTACTTTTATAAACCCATATGAGAGGTTTCATATCATCACCTTAATAAGATCCTTAGATCATGTCTGATATATAAGATTATGATAAAATAAAATAAGATAATATTATAAATAGAATTAGATTAAATAATGTTATCTTATTTTATATTTGATATATGTAAGAATTAAGATAAGATAATTTATTTATTTATCAAAATTATCTTTCTTAAAGTTTATATAATTTAAATTATTAATATAATTTTTAAGAATATAATTGGACCCGTATATTTAATCTCATGAATTAAAAATAATCTTTTTCATTTGAAGAGAATTAAATAATCATATGTCAAAAGGATATTAATCCTCGTTTCAATTTATATCCCTTTCTTTAGATATAAATAAAATATAATATAAAATAATTATTATTATATCTTATCAATAATTCCATTTACCAAATATGATCTTAATTTTTTAAAGATACGTTAGAATAGAATGGGCCTTCAAAATTTTCTGTTTGGGTTAAGTCCGTTTTCTTTATGGGCCTAAACTATAAAAAATGGGCCACCAAAATTCATTCGAAGTGTTTCTTATGGTTTAAATTGCGATTAAGAATCGAAGCACCGCCTCAGGCGATTTAGATTTTACTTACTAGATTAGATCCCCAACTTAGATACCAAATGCACGCGCTCAGATTATTCGCTTCACTCGCGCGTGCTGCTGCCAACTCAACTCAACTAAAAAAAAGACAAAAAGACTTGAAACTTGGAGTCAAACTCAACTCACGGCAAAACAATCTCGCCTGAAAAAAGGAACAAAAAGGAAAGAGTTTCAACGGTAACTGAAAATTTGGTCTAACTGTTAGCAGAAAGCGCACCAAATTCGTTAGTTTTGCTCCTCATTCTTCCCCCAGGTCATTTCTTTTTTTCCTTTTTTTTTCCATTTTATTTCTTAATTTTATGTGTTTTACGTCAATTTTGAATTATGTTTATCATGAATTAGGTCACAAAAAGTTTAAATTCTGGTGTTATTTACCCAATTTGGAATTTTCTTCTCCGGCCAAAAAATTCAGTTCAATTTGCATTAGATTTCTTCGTTGTTCTGTTTTTTTTTTTTTTTTCCAATTTTCAGCTACTAATTCATTGAATATTAAGGATAATTCGGTGGAGAATTTTAATTTTCGTGATGGGTTTGCTTAATTTCCCTTTAAATTAAAACCCTTCAAGTAACAGGAAAAAGAAATGGATTTTTTCAATTATAAAATAGATTTTACTGATGCATTGTTTACTCAGTCATAGCATGTTGGTTGATTTTGATGTTTTAACTTGGTTTAGCAGAAAGAGCTAAGTTTGTGATAAGACTACTGCTAATTGAGCTTGGCTTGTTTAGTTTTCGTTGTAGTGATGGCGAAATTGCTGCACGTGGATTCCAGATGTGCAGCTAGCATGTGTTTGTTGGAGCAGCCAGATTCATCTACACGCAAGTGGTACTTCAGCAGAGAAGAAATTGAGAATTGTTCTCCATCTAGGAAGGATGGAATCGACCTTGGAAGAGAGGAGCAGTTGCGGAAGTTGTATTGTTCATTTATTGAAGAGCTTGGGATGAAGCTTAAAGTGTAAGTGCATGGACTATGTCCAGTTTGCAGTAGTCTACTCTGACATGGTGAAAAGTTAATCATTTTCATCGCATATCACCATTTAGTCCTTAGTTTTGCAGTTTTTTAAGCTTTTATGCATTTCGCTTTTGAAGCATTATCTTTAGTTTTGTGTTTTAGTATGTGAAACAGTTGCTTTTCTTGCTTCATACTCCTCGTCCATTCTATTAAAAAATAATAAACATGCCTTTAGAATATATGAGATATTGCTAGATTTAGATTCTTTAGAAATCCTCTCAACTGTCAATCTATACCTAATAACATAACTTCAACAATGGAATTATTTATGTTGCTATAGCGATCTATTTAATTTGACTGTTTTATATATTGTTTCAGATTCAGTTATTTCTGTACTAATATCTACATTCGATTTGCTTTTTCAGTTCATCACTTTAATTTCTCAAATATGGTTTATGTTTCATTATACTACTAGAAATGGTGATTGACAAGTTTACTTGCAGGCCTCAGGTGGCAATAGCATGTGCAATGATGCTGTGCCACCGGTTTTACATGCGCCAATCTCACACTAGGAATGATTGGCAGGTAGATGTTGCATTACTCTGTTTTAATGCTTACTTGCATCTTTCTCTTTTGAAATATAGAACTCTTAGTTTATGAGTATGGATGCTAATAGAGAATAGATTCACATGTAAAGTACTTTACGTGAGACCATTTATCAGCAAACAACTAGATTAACATTTAACTGCATTCTTTGGAAACAGAACATCAGTGATTTGATCTTAGAAATTAATGATTATACATATGATATTATTAAATACTATTATTTATTTTCTAATATTTATTAGTATTTTTTCTGTCTGATAATTGTCTCATGGAAAACTTGGCTTTTCTTAACATAGGGAAAGTGGAAGTTGAGATGCTTTTAAATATTAAGTTGTTCAAATCTAGCTGGCTTGATTTTCTCATTTCTGGTGAATTGCGCAGACTATTGCAACTGTAAGCACATTTCTCGCATGCAAAATAGAGGAAACACCACGCTTGCTGCGGGATGTTATTGTCGTGGGCTATGAAATTATCTATAAATGGGATTCTTCTGCTCCAGGAAGAATCAGACAGAGAGTATGTGGATTTGCTGTGCTCAGCACAACTCCACAATTTCTCATTTTCATTCTTACCTAATTTTTTACCACTTTTTGGATGCAGGAAGTTTATGATAAGCAGAAGGAATTGATCTTGATTGGGGAGAGGCTTTTGTTGGCAGCAATTGCTTTTGATCTTGATATCCAACTCCCTTACAAGCCTCTTGTTGCAGCTGTTAAGAGATTGGAAATTTTTCCTAACCTCTTAAAAGTGGCGTGGAATTTCGTGAATGATTGGTGAGGACTTGTTCATTCTAGTTAAAACTAATTATATTTATTCTATTTTTTACTTAAATTTTAGATCATTTTTTTGTGTCTTTACGATATTAAATAATTTCATGAATGGAACTGGCAGGCTTCGTACAACCTTGTGCTTGCAATACAAACCCCATTATATTGCTGCTGGTTCCATGTATCTTGCTGCTAAATTTCAAAAAGTAAAGCTGCCAATGGAGAAGGGAAAAGTATGGTGGTTGGAATTTGATATTTCACCTAATCAATTACAAGGTTTGAACTACAGATATCTTTTAGTCTATTTATATGTATCTGCTTTAAGTCGTACTCATGGTCGTTATATTCTTAATGAACTGGGAGTATGCTGGATAATTAAAAAGGTGGGTGAGGTTCTAATTTACTCCCCACACTTTGAAAGTGGTAGACATTGATCATGCTGAACTTCCTTGTTTCAAATCACCTGCATTAACCTTAACAGATGTTTTTCTTCTTATGGAATAAATATGAATGATGCAAATTAATTGCAACGTTTCTCTAAAATATCATGCATGGTGGTTCTTAACTTTTTTTTTTTTTATTTTTTATTTTTAACTGGGGATGATTATTTTCATTGCTTTGATGTTGCTTAACTATTGTGGTTCAAAATAAGAACTCTACCGCAAAATTTTTCAGAGGTCACTCAGCTGATGGTCAGGTTGTTAGAGCAAGACAAAAAACGAGGTTTATCATCAAGACATGAGAGGGCCAATCAATCTGTTGCTTTAGCTGGCAAGGCAATGATCAGTGGCACGCAATCATGCACTTTGAATGCACCAGTGGCCAAGGGTCAGTCTGGTGCTGGAGCTGAGAATAGCAAACTTAGCAAATCTACGGACAGTTTTGCCAGCCAAGTTAGTATGAAAGAAGTTTTCCCATATCAGACAAGTAATAATGGTGCAAGTAGTGTTGTTGAGGATGGCAATGATAAGGGTAAGCCAAGAACAGAGGTGTCTGACCAGAACCCAAGTTTTGAGATTGTTTCATCTCTGGCCTGTGGCAACAAACAAGACGGTGCAAAAGAAAGTTTACCATGTCAAACCAGTGATAGTGGTGCGAGTACTGTTGTTGACAATGGTGAAGGCGAGTGTGAGTTAAGAATAGAGCAGTCTGATCTGAACCCAAGCGTTAAGATTGTATCTGTTCATAATACCTTTAGTAAGAGTGATGCTGACCGGATTAGAGAGACCTTGAAGAGGAGGAGATGTGATAGAGCTGCAAATTTGAAGTACGCGGAAGGCAGAGATGACGAGGTAGATAGTGAAGCCTGGATAGAGAGAGAGCTGGAGATTGGAATAGAGCTGGAATCTGCCTCTTACCTGAAGCGAAGGAGGGCGTTCTGAGGTTTTGAACTTGAGAGAATAGTGCCTTGATACTCACTAACCAGACATCTTTTTACCTCGTGCATCAAAGTGACCTTCCATTGGCACATTTATGGCATTACAAGAAAGACTATATGAATCTTGTTGACTATATTATTTCCACGTTGTGGTATACAGTAGAATTATTCTCTGATTTTTGCAGTAGGTTGTATTTATATGTTAGATCATTGATGCAAGGATTGAAACCATTCTTTTGGGTTGAATTTGTAAATATACAGTTGACCTACAAATTATTAAGAAAAAAGATAAAGATTCATTGTTGATCACTCTTAGTGACTGTTGAATGGAAGGAAAAGAAATGGCTCCATTCCTAGAAAATCCAGCATCAGCATCTTCTCGTGTTGATTCATTTTAGTATATAGAAACTTCTCAATTCTCATGCCTTGGTCTAACGCTTGAGCACTTTGGAATAGATTAAGAGCGCAGAAGGATGGTCCAGAACTAAACTCTTTATCTTCCCCGGAAGGTAAGCCCAGATGCTTTACTTCTTTCATGTAATTTGCTTTTAATCACTTGAATAAGTGTATCAAACCCTGAAATCTCTCTTTGGCTCATAATCTCAACTGCCCTTCATTCATTACATACCTGATTGTTGTACCAAGTAACAAGAAAGAAAAAAATTTTGTTCCTCTGCTTTTGGAATGTTGTCAACTTAATTCTTTCATCCGAAAATATCTCATTTTTGTTGATAATTTTTTTGTTATATGCAAAACCTATACAACTACATGTATACATGTAAATATATATACGTATTTACTTATACGTACATTTTCATGCATATATACGAAAAGTTTTACGGCAAGAATCTAATGATTTCACTTGATTGGATTGTGTTTATTTTAAGATTTAGTATTACGTTTAATACAAGTAATTCGTAAAGAAGTGGTGGATTTGGCTTTTGAAATATATTGATGAGAAATTTTGTTTTCGACAACTTACTTTCTTTTCCCATGCATACTCACATACCCTTTTCAGCTTTGCCATCACATTTCTGGACGCATCTAACTTTTAATAATCTATCATACTATCAACCAATGCAATCAGTAAGCCTTTAGTTTTGTTTTATTGTGTCTTTCTTCCTCTCTTATGGTACAATTATTCAAGGGTTTTTTTTTTTTCTTTATCTCTTTCAATTTCTTTCTTTCTTTTCGATGGTCCTATCATACAAAATTTGCATATTGTTGCATAATAAACGTCTTGGAAACTTTGTTCAAAATCTGCTTAGAAGCAAGAAGCAGAGAAACATTTAAGCACTTCCTTTCAAGTGGAGGGGGAGCTGGAGGGAGTGGAACCCCCCATTGCCTTGAAAAGCATGCACATAAAGCTCTTTACCCACCAAATTCTTCCTCCAAAGCCCCAGGCGGCAGCCATGTGGTTTTTTCTTCAACAGACTCAAGTCTCATAACCTATCTTTTTACCCTGGAAAAAAATGTTGAAAGAAAAAGAATCTGGTCAAAACTGTCATATGTTTCATGTATATGATCCTTGAAAACCAAGCTTTTCTCTATATTTTTTGGGGCAAGGATCCATTTTTTTCTTTCTTTTTTGATTGTGTGGAGAACATGATCCATCAAGATTTCATATCAGAAGAACTAAAGATAAGCTTTGGTCAAATTGGCCTGTTCCTAGATGGAAACTGAATATGTATATGACATATCCCCAAAAAAAAAAATTGTAAGCAAAAGTGTTTCAATCATTGGGCTGACTGGCTGAGTGTATCATCAAAGATAGCAAAAGTGTGGATAATATTTATATGTATGGGGCTAAGTGGGGTGATAAAATACAAAGCATTGGCCCCTTGTGTTGGATCTTTCATGGCGCCTTAGGCTTGAGAGAAAGCATATATTCTACTGTGACAATGCCTTTCTCTTCTTCTTAGACATACCTTTAAATCTTGCAAAAACTTTAGACCCCTTTTAAGGGCTTTCTGAATTTTTTGACTCAAAAAAGTTGGGGTAGTTATACATACATTCGATGCAAAAGCACAAGCAACAAATGAAGTTAAATAAATGAAATGGAAAAGGGGTGGAGGGTACCTTGCATATAATATGTAATAATGGTTGAAAATGATTTTAAGATTGATTTCTTTATTATAGTTTAAGGTGTGAAGATCTGCACTAAACTTGTAAAGTATTATTTGATTGAAAAATCTTACGGTTTTATTTCACAAAAAATATATCTTAGGTTTAAGTTTAGATCTATATATATATATATCATATTATATTTACACATTCTTTCAATGTGGGATTGAAGGTATTATAGTTTCCCTACCTTTAAAGCTTGGCGTCTTTGTCAAGTCGAGTTTAACTACAGGACCAAGATCACACTAGATTTTGAGATTCTAGAGGTGTTTCCCTACCGTATAGCATTTAGTGACTCTTACGGGCCCACTGTAGCACTTAGTGACTCTTATGATGAAGCACTTAGTTTTCACTGACTGGTGATTGATACAATTTGCGAAGACTCGCACTCAACCTGTAAAGTATTATCCGTTTTAACCCAAAAATCTGTCGATTTTATCCCACATTCAAAGCAAACTCTTACTTTACTAAGACATGGTGTAGAATAAAATCGATTGCAAAAATCACATTTTTCGAGCTTAGTATCAGATTTCATCCCTTATTTTTTACCTACATTTCCTCTTCTGGTGATTACTTTGATCTCCCTCAAACCTTAGGTGTTTCTTATCACCTCTCTCTTGCTCATATCTTTTTATATCTGACTCAATTTTCAATGTTTGCTATGACACATCTTTATAACTATCAATTATGTGAGAAGACAAATGAGATTGAATACTTAGCTTCAACCCGTGCTCAAATCATATCGCGTTATTCTTATTTAAGTCAATGATGCGAGTGCAGAAATGTCACAACTAGTTAAACTTGTTGGCATAATCTAGCACAGACATATCATGCTTTTGTTGTAACTACAGAAACTCATTCTCCTTTTCTGATTTCATTGAGTCTGGAAAATATTGATATAAGAAAATTTCTTTAAATTTTTCCCAAGTCAAAGGCTCAGCTGAATCTTTAAATATGAGTTTATAGTATCCTACCAATACTTAGCATTTTCTTTTAGTTGAATAACAGCCAAACTCAACTTCAAATCCTCAAAAATTCATATCACCTTAAAGAGTTTTTCCAACTCTTCAACCCAAACTTCTGCAGTCAAAGGATCAAGGCTACATTCAAATTGAGGTGGGTTAACCCTACGAAATCACTCATAAGTTGTCTCACGTTGTTATAGATTTTTTTTGTATCTACTAATGTTATTGAATCAAATTAAATACCACATGACACACTCCAGCTAAATCATATTGTGTCACAGGAGTATTAGGAACGTTTTCAATATTAATTTGCTCATCTCAAACATTGATAGTTTCAGATTCATTCCTTTTCTTGTCAGTTCTTTTCATTTGACCAGCAAGATTTGTTAATATCTCATTTTTGCCACTCATTCTCACTTAAATTAGTACCAACGAAAATAGTTCGTAAGCAATCAAAATGAAATAAACGAATCTTATTAACGTAAATGCTAATAATACTTAAGTTTTACACTAATTATAACTTGATTATTTTCTTTATCGGATCTTAAACTTTGGCTCTAATATTATTTGTGGAAACTCATATTATCTGTTTTAATTTGAAGATCTCACAGTTTTGTGTCATAAAAGACACCTCACAAGTTTAAATTTAAGCTTCTATATATATATATATATCATATTCTATCTACATATTATTCTAATATGGGATTGAAAGTTACATAGGGCTTAAGATATAGGGTAAATACTGGTTAGACTTAAAAAAAGTCACCCAAAGAAGGAACAGCATTGGTGCATAAACCCTCCACCTTTTCTTCTCTGCTGCTTTTAAATATTTATCACTATTTTATTTCCCCATGCTTGATATTTGATTTTCTAAACATAGTTTCATAAGATTGAAAGCAGCTGAAGTCATAATATTTTATTTCCTTTAATCTTTCTGTTCAATAATCACTAATTAGTTACTATACAAAACTTTTAGAAAATAGTTTCAATGACTCATTGGGGACATGAATGAATGCAATGAGTCAATAAACATTTTCCTCAAACTTAGTAATCCATCATTAAATAGTGTCAGTGCTCGACCTTTTTTGTTTGATAAGAAAGAAAGAAAGAAAAAATTTAATGATTGAATTATAAAATAATATATGTTAAATATTTTTCTCTTGTTTCTATTCTTGTACTCCTAGTAAATAGTTTTGTTATCGAATTTCCTAACCTATAGGTACCAATTACTCGGAAAATTTCTTACAGATATATTCACTTTGTTTTATAGTACTAGCTAGTGCTTTTGGTTATCATTTTTAGCATCATGAAGGTGACCATAACAGCACTTTTTGCTTGTATCCAGCTCAACATTGAACATGAATGATCACTTGCATTGTTGCACACACACACGCAAACAAAAAAAACATGAATCTGCTTAATTATTGTAAGTTGGAAACTTTGAATCAACTTGCAAAGGGGAAACTTTTAACCGTAGGGTTAAAAGGAATGAGACTTGATTTTACTTTTATTATTATCATTATGTCTGTTCTTTTGAGTTCTGTTTTATTTTCATTTACGGGAAAGATCTCTATATGATTCATTCCTGCTCCTTTTCTAAAGCTAAATATCCTTACCCGCCGCTGCCATCAAAGGTTATTTTTTTTAGTAAAATTTTTTTTGAATAAATAAATTATTCAGTCTGTAAATATCAATGTAAAATATATTATACCCAACGACTTAAAAATAATAGTTAGAGATTGTGTATTTAAAATGATCATAATAAGATATTACTGATTAGATTCGAACTCAAAATTTTTATGTCAAAGATAAACAATTCTTATCAATTGAATCAACCTCTTGATGATCACCTAAGGTTAATTTACTCTTAATATATGACATCTAGAGTTGAGACTTAAGAGTGTGGCCAAATTAACTCAAGTT
The DNA here is from genome assembly GCF_047325235.1 of Durio zibethinus. NCBI lineage: Eukaryota > Viridiplantae > Streptophyta > Magnoliopsida > Malvales > Malvaceae > Durio > Durio zibethinus. The sequence goes on from NC_143181.1 coordinate 1,541,194, forward strand.
TATAAGCTGGAATATAATGGAAATACAACTACAAATTAATTAAGCAGATAATTATTGATTAACTGGCCACTTAAACATATAGACAGTATTTCACATCTTTTTTCAAAAGTTCATCATCAAAGTGAGAGTAAGAATTTGTTCAATATATATATACATTATTGTAATTGAAATGTATTTGAAATGATCTGATGTAGAAGCAGCTTTTATGAAATGAATCTTGGAAGATAGTGAAACTGGGAAATATGCAAAAGATCACAAGTAAACAAAGAAAAGCTCTCTTTCTCAGTTTCTCTCTCTCAATAAAGAAGAAAAGCTTTGGAGGAGGAAAGAAAGGAAAATAAAAAAAAAATAAAAAAAGGTTAAAAGAAAAGGCTTTAACAAAAAGTAGGGTTAAATAAACAAAGATATACAATATATACAAGTGATGGTTGGTGCAAGATGGGGTGGGCATGCTGAGAGAGAGTTAAAGACCAAAAGAGAAAGAGCAAAAAGCAAAGTTAAGCTTGGCCAATGCCCATACTCTGTCTCATCTCACATTCTCCCATCAACTTTTCAAGTGATGTCAACTTTTGTGGGGACTGATTAAATTATTATACTTCTTTGATGGAATAACAGCTTAATCAACACTTAATCTATACATCATAATTATTATTATTTACTATATATTGTAATAACCCTTTTCTCTCTTTTATCTTTTTCTCGTCTCCTTCTTCCCAAGCAGACAAAAGCACTTCCACATATTTGTTCATACTTTTACACCCTTGTATCAATATTCTGTCTTGCATTTAAAGATAAAATAAAATTTTTTAAATAAAGTTACTGAAATTTTTTAAAAAATAATTTAATGAAAAATTTAAATCGAAAAATTAATAAAATTTAATGTAAAAATAAATAATAAAAATTTATTAAAAATATTTTTTATAATTCAAATTTAATTTATATTTATTCAACGGTAAAAATTTTATTAAAATTTTTGTTAAAAATTCTTATTTAAAAATTATAAAAAATTATTAAAATTTTTTCAAAATATGCTAATTTGATTTATGTAATAAAACCTTTCAATTTTTATTTTAATTTTAATAAAAAATTTTACAAATTTTACTTAATAAATTTCATCCAAATCTTTTCTTACATATTTAATTATTTAAATTTGTAGTAGTAAATAATCAAGTTAATTTGATCATAAAGATAAGTAATTTTGTTAACCCTTGATCAAGTATACATAATAATACATGCCCACATGTGTATAAAAGTGAGCAAACCGAACAACCTGTACAAATATATAAATCTAATATAAAATCTATTCATGATTGAAATTGATGAATTTGGGACTTTAAAATTCCGACCTTCTCTTTGCTTCTAAACTAAAACTTCATTGGTGTATATAACTTTAGAACACACACAATTGGATTACACATATAATGATAATGATAATGATAAATTAGGATAATAATAAATTAATTAGGCGAGTTTTTTATATTACTTTCAATTTTAATTAACAATCGCGTGAATTATTATTAATAATGTATTGAATTTTTAATTTCAATCATTAAAATTTAAATCTTAATTAATAATTTCAAATAAAAAATATTTTCAATTTCAATGTTATATTACTCGTTGTTCTCCACAACAGGCTATCAATAGCCTATGAGTAATTGTAAGGTTTCTGTTCTGAGTTCCTTTATAATTAATTTGCAACATTTGCTAGCTGCTGCAGCCTGGAATCATAAAAAATTAATGCTTCCTAGTTTATATTATGATGATGACAGAGACCTAGTAAAACCTGTTACATTCACGTTTAGTTAGCGTTGCCTATTCTTTTGCCCCTAAACAACAACAAAATCCTAATTTTATGAGACTCATATATAATTATCTATGCTATATATAAAATGTTTGATTGAATTTAGTGTCGCACTTAAGTTTATCAAAACAACAGCTTTAAGAGATTAGGCAAAGGGATTGTCGATATATATTTTTTTAAGTTATAATTATAATCAAGTATTACATTTATATAAGCAAATAAATAATCAGTTATTATATTATAATCAAGTTATAATCATTGAATAATTAATTAATAAATTAGAATATAATTAAACAATCAAACTACATATAATGAGATTTAAACCTAAAATCTCAAGATTCTATATCTATGATCATAATGAAATGGTGAGAATTTTATTAGTTCATTTATTATATACTAATAACCAAGAGATAATGAGAGCATATCATCTATAATTCTTTTTGTTATAATGCTATAATAGTCCAATGAAAATAAAAATTTATGTAGAGATCCACTAAATGTGAGTTTCATATAAAATTTTAATTAACCCTACATGATTTTAAATTATAATTAATCAATTATATTACGATAATTGTAAGTGATATGCTCTCACAGATAATATATTATCCCATAAATGTAGTTGTGGGTACGTCAAAGGATATATATATATATATATATATATATATATATATATGATCAAATCATCAAATTGGATTTCAACCACACAAAAATTCATAAACGATAGTGAGAAAATGTGCAAAGTCCCCACCAGGATCCAGTAGTACAAAGTTCAAAACATATCTTCATGTCTAAAATGCTAAAGTAACCCAAAAAATATATATATATATAGTTATATTGAAAGAAGGGATTACAATGTGCAAAACTTGAGAATATCTTTGAATGTATTATTCTAAAAAATAATAAGTTTTTATGTCTTTGTACTGAGTAATATATTTCAGGGCTAGTTAGGTACTTTTTCTTGTTACCAATCACAACGCAAGAGACACAAAAAATCAGTTAAGGTGTCTCAATCGTGTTATTGATGAAAAAAGTAAAAGATATCATATTCCACTGGACAGTGTTGGAGAAATATATTGTGCACTGTATAGACTATAGAGCCCAGCCTGATTCCTGATTTTATAAATGGCTAGGTAACAATAGAAGCAAGAGAAAAAAAGAGAGAGGGAGAGAGCATGGTTGCTATCATTTCTCTTATCGGAACCTTGTTGAAAGTCTTGGGATTGAAGGCAGGGATCTTAATCATAGCTTTGGGGCAGCATTAATCATCTTCCTGTAATTGCAGTGAGTGCATTAAAGCATTTTAACATAGATAGATGATAGAGAGAGAGAGAGAGAGAAGAGAGTTTTTTTTTTTTTAAGCAAAATCTTATATTGAGGGATAGCTGCAAAAAAGTTCGCCTGAAAAGAAAATTAAATAATTAAAGTCAGAGAGAGGGGTATGGAGAAGGATTATTCAAGCTCTTTTTCTTTCTTTTCAAGACTACTTTATGATGGAAACTTGAAAGAGTAAAGAGGAAAAACTGGGAAAAGTTGCTTAGTTAAAAGCAACAAGGTTTGTGGGTGTCACCTGAACTGTTTTCTTTGATTAGAGTGAGAAATTCCTGGAGCAAGCTGGTTTGTAAATTTTAATTACTCAATCTTGGGATTTTCAAGCCCTTTTACTTAAAAAAAAAACAGAAAGTAACATTATGGAGTCTGAAAATGTTCATCACCAACACCAGCTCCAAGACCAGCTTGCTGGGTCTTCTTCTTTACCTATTCCACCCTGTTATGGAGTTGCAAGCACCCATTCTTGGACCCCAACCCCAAGTAATATCACTTTGTAAGTCTCCTCCTCCTCCTGCTCCTCCTCCTCCTCCTCTCTCTCTCTAATTAAGCTTTCTACAAATATTTGGCCCTTCACACAGTTCACAGGCCATCATGAATTTACTTTAACCCCGGAATCTCTCTCCTTTTGTTTTTCCTTATCTTTTCTTTTCTGATTTGATGTGCATCAATCAGAATTATGTAGTTAATATTTACTTGTTAGATTTTGTTGATTATCATTTGATTTTCATGAATATTTTCTTTTTCATGTATTGTCTTTGGATTCCTACAACTTGTGGGTTCACAAAGTACAGTGTATCACATTCCACTCTTTTAATTGCTTCCCGTATCCTGCACTGGCATGTTCCTTTTTCCCTTCATTGATTTATCCACCTTGATAATCTGGATTTCATTATAGCAAATTTATACCTTTTGTTTGTTTTTTTGCAGGAACACCAGTGAGTTCAATCCAAATTATAATGGGGTTATCTTACACTCAAGGCAGAAAAATGACATTTTAGCATCTCCTCATAATAGTTCCGTGCTCCAAGACTGGACTAACAATGAAGGCAGCTTCACCACCCTTTGTTTCCATGACCTACAACTTGACAAAACTAAGGAAGAGCTCTCAGAATCTCTCACAAGATTCACTGAAATGCTAAGCAACACTCCAAGCGTGGAAGACTCTCTTCATCTGCCTCCTACAAACTACTTAAGGAATGAGCAAAAAGATTTGCATGATCTCAGCGAGAAGCTGTTGCTTAAAACAATATCTTCTGGTTTTCCAATGTTTTCAGCAGGATCAGAATTTTACTCAACCATCCGGAATTGTTCTATCCCTGGTAGTACTTCTTTACCAAGTAGAGGGAATTTCAGCCAGATATATCCTAGTATAAATATTTCAAATTTGAACCAAGCATCTTCCCCCAATATCCCAAACTCCTTTGACATGAATTTGGAGGCCTTGGATCTCTTAAGTCCTGCAAGATTTAGCAGCAGAAGCGATTTTAGCCATCCTTCACATGATCATAACAGTCTTGGTGTATACAAAGAGAGCTCTTCTTTTGGTCGTCATCATCACCATTTTCAGCAGCCAAATCAGAGGCCAGCTTGTAGCCCTAGTAAAGTAAAGTGCTCTATTCTTTCTTGTAGCAAAATAATCATCTCTACCACAAACCATGCCTCAAGTACAAGCTTTATTGCCAGTATAATTGCAACACTGCACGGTCATGGCTCTGATAGCACTGCATGCAATATTTATTTATTTTTGTCCCATTGAACTTGTATCACGAAATGCAATAATCTTGTCAGCTCGTAGTATAAAAATTCATTCTGGTCATAATATTGTTTGAAAATCATTAAGCTAAAGTTCCTTGTTTATCCATCTTATACCTTGATTAACACAAACAATAAGCAGGAGAATATGATTATACTCAAGTACTTTCTTAAATGACTAAGTTGAAAGTTGAAGACCTTTATTCATAAGATTTTTTTTTTCTTGTTCAAAGATAAGCCCACTAAAAGAAATATGTAGCCTTCTGATCTTTTACTAAGCGATGAGGTACCTTCAGCTTTAATCGTTTGTATGCATATATCGTTACCATAACTTCATGCCTCTTTTTTTAACTGCTTTTTGATGATTATTCAACTAATGATCTTTACTCCTTCCACTTTCAAAGAAATCACCCTTCCCCACAGAAATAACAGAGGCAAAGAGACCGAGCAATTTACCAGAAGTAAAGCCAACAGCAGGTGCAGCAGCCAAGAAATCTCGTTTGCAACCACTCTCTTCCTGCCCTCCCTTTAAGGTGCCCAAAGGACCAATGAAATTTGAGTTTGAGCACATAATTATTAGCTCATGATTAATTTTTGTGGTAGCTAACTTTCAAAGACCAGGTTGTAAATGTTACGGTTTCGAATCTTATATTATTAGCTTTGCATCAAACAGGTCAGGAAAGAGAAATTGGGAGATAGAATTGCAGCTCTCCAAGAATTGGTTGCTCCTTTTGGCAAGGTAAATTCTCGGTGCTTTTTTTTTTTTTTAAAATTTAATCAGTAAAAAAGTTACAATTTATTTTTACTGATGAGATTTTTTAATTTAGCAATTTTAATTTATTTTTTTTAATAAAAATTTTTTTAATTTTCACCCGTAAACTTAAGAGTTTTGGTTTTACTGTTACTAATAAAAAAAAAGAGAGAGGCTGGAAACCAAAAACAAAACAAAAGAATGAGAGATTAATTATTAATTTAAGGTTTTTGCAGACAGACACAGCGTCCGTACTAATGGAGGCTATTGGATACATCAAATTCCTTCAAAATCAAGTCGAGGTACTGTCAGTTCCCAAACATTCTCCTTGAATTTTGCATTGCTTTTTATTATTATATTCTCTGACACATATTCTTAAAATGTTGCTGCTACCGCTGCTACCTCGAACGTGAGACCCATCGTTCGGTTATGGTTGCAAGCCTCAACTTGCTTCCAGAAGTTAACCCTAAACACTCAAGCAAACTATACCAAGGTTTTTCCCTAGGGCTTCCTTGTAGGGGTTTTACATATTTTCTGTTCCCTTAAGGTATACCTAGTCTTTTCACCTGTCTTCCTCTCAAGTCTAGTTTTAAGCCATTGATTATTTTATTCATCCCATTGATGATTGAACAACAATTTCATAGAACTTACACTTAAAAAAAAAATAAACCAGTTGCAGACAGCTCAGAATTCGTATGGGATTTTGTCTTTTCAATTCTCAAAGGAAAGGCCTCTAGCCATAATTAATTTCCAACAGTTTCTTACTCCATGTCCTGCAGCCTAGCTAGCAGGAGAGCTCAAATGAGCTTTCTTTGGATTGAGTTAAAGAAATTAAAGACTTGGCGATACTCATTGAGAATCAATTAATTTTGCATGAATATATGTATTAATTTTTCTTTTTGCAGACATTAAGCGTTCCATATATGAAGTCATCTCGGAATAAAACATCCAGACTGAAACAAGGGGTAAGAAAAACCAACCTATATTGCCAATAGAAAATAACTTGTTTCATGTCATTTAATGAATTTAGAGAGCTTTGGTTTCGGGAAACATGGGGAATCCAATCACTTCAATTACTATACTTTTAAGTTTTAACGTTGAAAATTCTTGTAATATTGATATTTAGGGTTCAAGGATGGAGGATGGAAATGAAGAAGAACAAAGGCGAGATCTCAGAAGCCGAGGTCTATGTCTAGTGCCATTGTCGTGCATGTCTTACGTGACTAACGACAGCGGTGGCGGCATTTGGCCACCGCCCAATCTAGGCAGAGGACCTTAACAACAACTGCATACTAGCTAGTTACCAATGAGGGGATAATAAAATACGGATTATTTTCTAAGCCCATATGTTGGCTAGGAGATAATAAATTCTAGCTTGGTTTCAATGGAACAAATTTGATCATCTTGTTAAATTTACAAGATTCCAGGATGGACCAAATTTGATCCATTAACAACATTAATTCTTAAAATTTTTAACTTTTAAAATTTATATAGTTTGTACTTCTTCAAAGAATTTCTTTCCAATTTGAATTAATTAAGATGATTAATATAATTATCTTTGTTTATCTTTACTTTTGATGTAATTATTTTTAAGGTGACATCGAAAGATTCAAGATTAAACAAGCATTTGATTAGGGTAAAGATTCTTTTCATCACTTCATCCCAAATTTGAATTAATGCACATTAAAAAACTCTTTCTATCCCATTTTCTTTGTCCATCTTTTTTTTTTTTTGAAAATTTTCTAAATTATATCTTTTTTCTATTTTTATCACCTAAAAATCTTATTTTTTTATATTTTAAAATTATTTTTTATGATTTTTTTTTTATTTTTTGACATTAAAAATCATGAAGTTTTAATTTTAATATTAAATATATTAAAATAAAAAAAATTTTTAAACTTGATGAATTCAATACCGTCCAAATAATTTAGAATGGAGAGAGAAATTAAAAATGCATTCGAGTTAAAATTGATGCTAAATTTTGAACGTGAATTTTAAATTTTAGGATTCAATAATGCATGACAATGTCTGTGTTTTGGATTGGTTTGGGAGTTGGGTTAGCACTGTTGTAAGAAGCCCAAAAATCCCAAATAGGGCGAAAATTTGGTCCATCCTAATGCAATGCTGGATTAAATTCTTAATTTGGAAGCCCACAGCCTAATCTTTTTGACCCAGTACCATAAAATTATTTCATAAAAATGTTAGCATTTCTATAATATGTATGCTGCAAGAATCCAAAAGATGAAGTCAATGTCAATCAGTCAATTCATCTTACGATTTGAACAAAAACTTTGCTGTACATTCATATTTGTTGCAGCAAAATCTGAATATGAAACAAAATCAACCCATCTGGAGATTTGATCTATGGCAATTTCATATCTGGGTTTTCAAGGAGACTTGGTGATACCACTCGCCTGAACTATATAGCTCATAAAAGATGGCTTGCATGCTGCCGCTACCTTTAAACTTTCTAATATAATTGTGGAAATTAACCTAATGACTATCTTATGAATTCTTGTTTTATGTAAATTATTTCTTGAATCGGATATATCATTAAAGTTAGTACTCAAACGTTAAAATTTTGAATAAATTTATATTTATAATATTTTTTTTAATCAGATAAATAATAAAGTATAAAATTTAAGGTAAATCAATTTTTTTCAAATATCATTTATCCATGTTTATTGGATGATTGCAGATGTCTTACGAATAAGTTCCAACGGTTAAGAATACATTTGGTGAAGGAAATTATTGTGCTGATTTACTTGCTAAAATTAATGTCATTCAATGAAAGAATTTTTTTTGTCTTTAGAACTGCAACGAAATCCATTACGTTGACTGATTTTTTTTTTTTTGTTACATCACGAGAGTAAAGTCTCAGTATAAATAAGAAAGAAAAAAAAAATCTGATTCGAAATCAAATTCTTAATATTTTCTCAAATATTTTTAATCATTAAGTCAAAAGTTTAGGAACATATTGACTGGGTTTAGTTTCATATGAAAGTGTTTTTTTGGCTTTTAAAAAATGTTTTTAATGTAATTTTAATATTAAATAATAAAAATTATAGTTTTTTTATTTAATTCTTGTTCAAAGAATAAAATTTTTTTAAAGAATTTCTTTTGCTTTCAAATGTAATTTTTTTAATAAAATGACTTTATTTGGTTATATCTTTAAATTTTTATTTTTTATGTATATCTTTTAGATATTTCAATTCATTCTACTATTTTTTTATAGTAATGTTAAACACTTAAAAAATTTTTATATCATATTTTTTTTCATTACACTTTTAAATATATTTTTTAATCCAAATCCTTCTTTCATAAAAAAAACATGTAACTTAAAAATAAAATATAAAAATATTTAAATTTAAAATTTTAAATTATATAATATGATATATTTTAAAATAATTATATAAACTAATTAAATTTCAAACATAAAACATTAAAATTGACAAAATTTTCCGTTATTGGAATCTAAGGGCCAATGACCCAAACGATGTAAATTAATTTCTTTATTGATCTCTTCTTTCTGACAAAATAAAAAAGACCATCATCCCAAATGAAAATGGCAGTTATGCAATGTGTCGACACATTTACCCTCTTGTCTTGTGCTAATTAATGAAAATTCTTTTTGTGAGCTTTGATATCTCGAGGAAGAGGCCCAGAAATTTGATATTTTTAGGAGGTAAGAAGGACACAGCCTTAGCCAGATCGTACGAAAAAAGGTTTTACACGTGGCGTTCATCTAAGACATTGATATTTTCGGCCGCAGACTTAAACTGCTAATTTTGACGTCACCGTGACGGCCAGGCTCAACTCTTTTTTGTCCTTTGTTTCTGAATCCCATTTTTAACCTTCCATCCATCATTAAATGACAAAAATGTTCAGAGTTATCTTATTTTTTATACATAAAATTATAATAAAATAAAATAAAATTATAAATAAAATTAAATTAAATAATATTATTTTATCTAATATTTAATGTGTATAAAAATTAAAATAAAATAAATATTTATAGATTAAAATTATTTTTACTCAAAATTTATATAATTTAAATTATTAACATAATTTTTAAAAATATAATAAAATAATAAATTTAATTTCATAGATTTAAAATATTTTTTCACTTTAATTCTCCATTTTGGGCCATATTTGATAATATACACATAAATAGGCTATGTTTAAAATTACTAAAATTCCATTTGATAAAAAATAAAAATGAAATTATGGAATTAAAATTAACATTATAATTTTATTTATATTCAATGAAAAATTTAATTTTTTATTCGAATAAAAATAAGTATTACATAATAAGAAAGGAGATAAATAAATCTTATATTTTTTATTGATACAAAATAAAACAATAAAATAGCATTGGTCTTATATCCATATCCATACTTTATGTATATATTTATATATTTAATAAATAAGTTTTTTATTAAATAATATAAATTATTATTTTAGACTAATTAAAACTAATATATTATAAAAATTACATAAATATGTAAGACAAAAATTTTAAAAAATAAAAAATAAATTTTAGTTTTTAATTTTTAATTTTTTTAAATGTTACGTGTACAAAGATACTTACTAAATAACTATGAAAATAAAAATAAAAATATATTTAAAATATTTATTAAATATAAGTATAAAAATAAATACAACATAAAAATTTTAAGATAAAAATAAAAATATTACATCATACTCTATTCATTAACAATCTCTCATTAAAAATACGGATAAGTAAGAAAATAGGCAGCAGGGATAGAAGCGTAATTTGAAAAAGAGTTTCGGATGTGAATAAAAGGCGTAGATTCAATGCGGTAGGGTACATTTTACAAAAAGAGGAACTCGTATGTTCTGCTCGTCTCTCATTCTATAATCTGATCGCCACCTGGACCTTGTCGGTTCTTTGCTTACTCTCCAAGCTCTTCTCTCTCGTCATTTCCTTAGATCTTCAAAAAGCTTCTTCATATTCCACATATTATTAATCATTCAAGACCTTCCTTCAACTTCCGAAGATTCTCGAGAAATATGCTCTGATCGCTTATCAAAACGGATCTTTGATTTTTGATCTGAATAGTTATAATACTGCCTGTTTTGTAAACCTTTTCAGGTATCGATTCTACTTTAACTTGTTTTTGGGTCATGGGATCATCCATCTTCTTTAATATAAACAATTGTTAGTTCTTTTTATTTTTTATTTTATTTCTAAATTGGCAGCTTAAGTAAAAAAATAAAATAAAATTAAACTGCAAATTTCCTTTTATATATTTTCTCACGAGGAAATTACAACTTATAAATATCTGACATTTGACATGGAAGGGTAGGTGGTGAAAGAGGAAAGATGGTTTCGTTGCAAGGACCGGTGATTTGCACTGCCGTTCGGAGCAAACAAGTTGGGGTTTACGCGCTGCCTGTGAACGGGCCTTTTCCGAGGGTAAGAATGCATAGAAGTGATATATGGGGATTTAGAGTGGTAACTGATGGAAAGAATAAGGCGCGTGCTGTTTCTCGTCAACTACGAAAGTGCTGGACCACGGTGCAGTGTAGTTTCAGTTCATCTTCAGATGGGAATGGAAGCATGGCGGAGAGTTTCAATGAAAACGATCAAGATTATGTCAATTCCAGTGTGGTTGAAGCTGGTATGTGGATGCTATGCCAGTAACTACTTCGTTATTATTATAATTATTATTGCTGCCTTTAAATTCGATATAAGCTCGAGTCTATTTGTATAGAATTGTTGATATGTGGGTTAATCAACTGATGTATTTCATAATTGTTTCATATAGTTGAGGTGAGGAGTAGAGCTGATGGATTTATGATCAAAATGAGGGATGGTAGGCATTTAAGATGTGTCAATAACAATCCTCAAGGTGGGCAACTGCCGGATTATGCACCGCGTCCTGCCATAGTTCTGAAGATGGAAGATGGGACTGGTCTTCTTCTCCCAATCCTTGTTTGTATGCGATCTTACATGATTCCAATTATTTGGCTCTATTTATTACTTTTTCCATTCATGTTTGATTGGAATTGTGGTTTTAAATGCAGTGGAGATGCATAGTGTGTTGCTCATGGCTGCAGTGCGCAATGTCCAAATTGTATGTTATTGTTTTCTCTCCCCCATTGAGTCAGGGTTCTCGTTTTCCTGGCATTTTGGATCTATTGAAATTGGATTTTGGACTTCTTCATCACTTTCTTTTGTATCAAATGTGAATGCTAATATATGTTTTGGCTATTGATTCCAGGCTAGTCCTCCTATGTATCAAGTGGTGAAGGACATAATTGACAAGATGGGCTACTTGGTATGATTCCTTTCCTGCTCCAGTTCACATTTTGTTTTCATAATGCCACTATGATTACTAGATGCTGCCATCTCCATCTTTTTGACGTGTCTTTGCTCCTTTGAGATGTGGGTTATGAATTTGTGATATCAATCTCGTTCTTCCACAGGTAAAACTTGTCAGAGTTACTAAAAGAGTGCATGTGGCCTATTTTGCTCAGTTGTACCTCACAAAGGTATGTATCTACTTCAGGGGCGGACTTCTCTTCACTGCCTCTCATTCTCTCTCACTCCTTCCACTTTTAGCGCATTTGTCTAACTTGAACTCTGGGATATTCATGTAGAGTAGTCTTCACTGACTCATGTTGGATGTTCTCACAGGTGGGTGATGAAACAGAGTCTGTCAGTTTTGACATTCGGCCTTCTGATGCCATCAACATTGCTGTGACATGCAAGGTACCCTTTGCATGTTCCTCTTTAGCATGATTCCTTTTTTAACTAAACAGTCTTTGGAGCATTTGACTGGTAGCATTAAAGTATCTCAATTATAATTGTTTTAGAATTGTATCTGCTTGGTTCATGAAGTACTACATCTATCATGAGAATGTCTAAGATGGATACTTGGATGGTCCTTGTTGATTAACATATTTAAATAGTGATTGTTTTGACATGATGCTTTAAATTCTTGCTAGATGGTATCTTCCAACAGCTAAAATGTATAAGATGGTTAATAATGCTGATTGATGATTTCAAAGACTCAGTGTTGAGGAGAAAGAATACCTAAGATATGGTTTTGGATTGTCACAAATATCTATTTCAGTTTAATGATTAAGTTCTAAGGATAACTCAGAATATGTTAGGACATTGTTCAAATTTCTTCCCCCTTCATTTAAGTACTGTATTACCTTGCAAAGTGGTAATGATCCTGGAAAATTGGCTTTCTCATTGTTTTTAATAATATGATGGCAGAAATGCTTTATCCTTTGTAGAGAAGCATTCCAGTGGCTGTCTATGCGTTTGACATGACCTCACCTTGTTTGGCTCTTCTCTCTCTTTTTTTCTTTTTTTGAGCCACCTGAACTAGATTGTTTTGTGAGATATGGTTTAAACATAATTTGTCATGTAACTATTTTTGTGTGTACTTTCTGGGCTGACTTAATTCCTATCCAAAAGTGAGTTTTTCAGACCTTGAAGCCTACCTCATGTGCTCTGCAGGTACCTATACAAGTGAACAAGTACTTGGCATATAGTGATGGGATGCGAGTGATTGAATCAGGGAAGCTGTCAATGCAATCCTCAGCTTCAGATGGCTTATTAATCACAGAACTCGACTGGTTACTCTTGAAACCCTTTTGGAGATTGTTTTTGCTTTTTTAACAAGAGAATTGGACGTTAACACTTGCAGGAGATTCTTGTTCTGAATTTGAGAAACTAGAATGTGACATGCTTTAAATTGTGGTCTCAGGCCAAGTGGTCAGCGTTGTATGGATACGGAGGAATTCAATATTATCTGTGAGTTAAATGAGGCTATTAATCAAGAACGCTACAAGGATGCTGGTACTCTTCCTTTCTTGCTCATTACTCATTTATGATCCATATTTCATTAGAATGTCAAAAACAGAACCTCTGACTAGAGTTGAGTTTTTTTTTACGTTGCTTCTCTAACTGACAGCTCTATCCTTGATACCTGGGATTATTTGATGAATTGCTATCCAATATAGGCTGTAGCCAATCTCTTTTACCAAGAGATTAACTCTTTATCTATAAATTGTGATCCAAAATGAAGTAAATTTTATTTGTTGACTGGAGATTAATTATGTCAAGGGCAAGATCTTAAGATCTTCTGAAATCTGTAGAGGAATGTGTAGTAAACGATAATTGTAGCATGACCTCCCTCATTTTTTTTTTCTCGTTAATATCTTATGAATCTGGTGCACACTGACAGCTGAATTGAGAGACAAACTTGGTCGGTTTCGGGCTCGAAGGAACTTGAGGAAATATACGTAACAGGTGATAATCTTGAAGGTTTCTGCTTTGGACTTCGAGCACCAGTGAATAGACATTAACAAGTTCTTTATTGTTGTGTCAGTTGTCCCTGCTGACTTCCACTGTAAATATGAAGTTGTTGGAAGCTGATAAACTGGGTGGTGGCGCAACATAGAGCAGCAATCAGTCGTGTCAACTTCTAGCAAATATGTATGTGTAACAAGCCTGTGAATGTATGTACAGATACAGTTAAAAAAACGGTGATGCAATATATGTCTAAGGCACGTTGATTTTATGCTCGTCAATTTATCACCATTGCGGTGCTCATGTGTCTTGATTTTCCTTGTGCCCACCGAATTCCTTTTTTTTTCTGTCAAATCAGAACAATTTAATATGAAGGAGCTAGTAAAAGCGTAAAGATGAAAGAGATGTATAAAATTATATTTCTTTGTCAGTAATTGAACACCCAGAAAACCTGCCCCTAAAAGCAGAGAATAAGACAGTCTAAGGCACCGACAAAAATTCGTAACACGTCAGCAAAATGGGTCAAGGATAACTACACACGGCAACAAGTTATTACGCCACCTGTCGACTTCTCAAACACCACAAAACGTTTTCAAGGTCTGATTACTCTGTGATTAAACTTGCCTGATTTTCTGATCCCTTTCTTTTTTGGCTGTTGTCTCGTTTATGTTTTAAGCAATTTGATTTAATGTCTTCATGCAGATGATTGCCAATGGTTAAATGCACTATTTTCCAGGCAGATTGTGACAGTTTCAAACAGCGAAGAAAGGGTAATTGCCTATGATAAGTCACGTTATCCTGTGGTATGGTTCACTAGATTGTCTTTCACAGTGCATATCATGCCTTCTCGGTTTTTGAGTTTTTTATTGTTAGAATTCAGGCATATTATCTAATTTTAGTTCTGCTTTTATTTTCTTTTGTTTTTTCATCCTTGGTCAGATTAAGAGTAGTGACACATATGCAGCTGAGCCAGGATCTGAAGTGGAAGAAATTGCTTCTCTTAAAGACAACTAGAAGCTATTTACATCCAACATTGGCTCCTGTCAGCGAAGAGGTTGGTAGGTGCTTACAGATTGCGATGGGGGATTAAATGGCATAAAGGGATTTCATTAATTGCATGCCAGATTAACAGTTTAAAACATCAATTAACACCAGGATAGTTTTTTCGTCTATCCAAGAGTGTTTCACTTGCAAGTATATATGGGGATGCTTTGCTCGCGGTATAAAATAACAGGGTAACATCCTAAGATGGCTTAGTGGAAATATGCTTATAGTCTCACGCTATAAATTCTTAAAACTTGAACTCATAACAACAGACCATGATGTTTGTATAGTCTAGAATGGCTCGTAAGGCGATCTCTGCTGGTGGTTCGCCTGAGGATGATATGAATATGTGCCGATGATTGACAAGGTTGTAGACTCGGAATGTGAGATACAAGTGTCCAAGCAGAGTCCATATACTTCTAAAGGTTAGCACTATGAGCGGTGTTTAAAAGCTGTTTTTTACTCAACCAATGACAGTAGAAACTATTTGCGTACTGTGTGTTATCTCAACTATAATTTGTTCTTGTTTTTATTGCAACTTCTATTGCAGGATCATCCTGCAATTAAATATATGCTTAAAGCCAAATTTTAATTCCTTCTAAATGGTATTACAACCATTTATTTTTCATATTCTCATATAAGACATATGGTATTAAAGCCAAGGTTTATTGAGAGATAATTAATGTAATATCTCAATCTCACATTAGAATGTTCTAAAGATTAACTGTGATATATAAATTGATATTTAAATTCAAATTTGTAAGTCACATTTTTGTGAAACAAATTAATGAGATTTTTGAATTAAAGCAAATAATGTCTCATAGGTTGGCTACGGGTTTTTACGAATGGTATCAGAACGACTATCAGTCAAATTGGAGTTAAGTGCTATATTGTATAAGCTACTTTTATAATCTTATGAGAGCTTAATGCTATACAAGAGGAGCTACCTTTAAAATTTTAATATTTAATGTGATATTGTGATATGTGCGTGCCTTGTGTTGAACTTATCCAACATTTGGTTTGATTTGGTAGATTTGTGTACTTTATGTTACATTTGACGGGATCGTCAAGTTTTAATAAAAAAAATTTATGATATCGTAATTTCATATTGAGATATTTTAAGAATCTGTTATAATATATAAGTTGAGACTTAAATCCAAATTTGTAAGACACTTTTTGTGAGATAAAATAATGAGACATTCATATCAAAACAGATAATATCTCACAAATTGGGTACGAATATTTACAATCAACATCCTAACACCCAAAATAAACAGACAAATTTAATCACATTATGAGCCATGAGAACAGTGTAATCAAACCAGAGCTTGACTCTTTCTTGCTATATTTTCAATATATTTGACTTTTTGATGAAGTCTACTGGCTTTAATTGCAAGGACTCCTCTGCCGCGGGTAGACCAAACTCCAAAAGGAATCTATGGTCATATCGGTTGCCTTCTCTTATCCGAACAATTGTGTTGTATCTGATGAAGAAGAGGATTGTAACGGATTTGACAAGTAGCATTCCTGACCAGCATGTTGAACTGATGTACTAGGAGGAAACTTGTCCACCTCCTGCTCCAAGGTTTATTGGGGCAGGCCTCCTGTCATCTGTGGTAAGAAGCCTGGGTGATCTAGAAGAGAAGGTTGAGATGCTACAATCAAAAAGATTTGAGATGCCTCATAAGAAAGAGTTGTTGAATGCTGCTGTTTGTCATATGGATGACTCAGAAGCAGAGTTTATACACGCTCTGCTGCTAATTGCATCCATTATACTGAAGACTTTCTGCAAGGTCTTTTGGCAGAGGATGATGTTTAGTTTTAATCAATAGATGATGTTTAAAACTGTTACGTCTAAGTTAATTGATCAATAATCAGAACTTGATCAATATAATTAGGTCCTCAGACCGTCCAAACGAAGTTTGCCCGAGTAGTCACATCACCTACTCTATAAAAATGACTCACCCTTCACCAATAGGATTTGCCTATGATCCACTTGTCAAAGTAATCACTTTAGAGTTGATCTATTGGCACATAATTTACTTAGAATCATTAAATATAATCTATACTTATTTGAGATTATTAAATACAAATTTTATTCATTCATGTGGATTCGAGCTCTATACAAATATTTTATCAATTATCGATTATCTCAATTAAATCATCATCTTTTGTTTCACGTAAGAGATAAAAAAAATTAAGTACATAAAATATCACAGAACTAAGTCTATCATTCTCTTTCTAAGCTTTCTCTTACTTGAAGTTTCTTTTATACATTTCACTATTAACACACTTTACTTCTTACTCTTAATTTAAGCATGACACTAATTTGAACGTTGGAACGCACTTCAAAATAACAACTTCAATGCCTTACCATATTTTGTTACTGCAGGTTACGATTGTTTTTCCCTTTTTACCTATTTTCTTTCGGTTAAGATATTCAAAAACACTAAAAGCAAAAACATAAGATTTTTCTTTCAAGTGAAAGGTGATTGACTCGGACTCGAGTATGATAGAAATTGGCATCTTTTTCAAGACCAAGAGTTGGTTGTCATGTGCACCGGACACAAAATTAGCTTAGCTACACAGAATAATATGGCATTGCCGGCTTAAACCCGATTATTTAAGGTTTAATTAATTAAATAATTAGTTTAAAATGTTAAATAAGGAGTTGGTCTCTTTCCAAGAAGAAAAAAGGGATAGTTAGGGAGTTAATTATATATTAATATAGCTAGTTATGATATAAAGTGTATACAATTGATGGAAAGATTAAAGTTGTGATTAGGCAAACTGTTGCCTAATTTTTACCAGTCAATGTAAAATCGATGGCACGACCGAATAAGTCAAAAGTGATTTCTTGTGTCAATGAGATTGGTTGAGTTGATAAATATCAAATATTTTGTTTGTAAATTTTAGATGATTTTGCATCT
The DNA here is from genome assembly GCF_047325235.1 of Durio zibethinus. Classification (NCBI taxonomy): domain Eukaryota; kingdom Viridiplantae; phylum Streptophyta; class Magnoliopsida; order Malvales; family Malvaceae; genus Durio; species Durio zibethinus. Next base: position 1,559,094 of record NC_143181.1, read on the forward strand.
TTGGTAGAGTTTGCTTGAATAACAACTTTACTGCAAATAAATGATGCATATAATGCAACCAAATGGTCAAAATGTTGCTAAAGTACATATAAAACATACAGGATAAGACTTTTAGCAACCCAAATTTGAAATAGAATTATTAATTAAAAGCAATTTTTTTATAATTAAAGTTGATAAGGGTTTAAGTTTCGAAAGGTTCAATGATATTTTAAAACTTGAAATTTAATTTAATTAATTTATATTATTACTTTTAAAATAAAATTTTATTAAAAATAAAATTGTTACAGTGTGTCATGGTTCTTCACCAAACAATCGACCTAAGTTTTAAGATTAAATGGTAAAATCCTTGCAACCCACAGTAGATGAACTCGCAAGAACAATTATTTTTTAATTCCATTATTTTTTTTCTCCCAATTATTCTAGTTAGCTAGCTATAGTATAGTTGTTAAACTTCAACCATTTTTTTTTATTTAATTTTCACAACCTACCAACAAATTATAAGGTTTCGATAATTTTAATTCAAAAATTAGAATGATTAATATACAACATAGAAAAACACTTAGCAACAACATTAGAGACATGTGTCGGTGCAGAAGAAGCATACCTCGTTGTAACATAACCTATTTAAAGTACAGCTCAATCATGACTTATGACACATGTGCTGGTTGATTTTTGCTAGCTATTTGATAATGTCTCAGAAAAACCATATCATCAAATATTAAATAATTAATTATATTGTACTATAATATTACCTCTTGCGCCATATTTTCATGAAAAAGAAAAAAAAAAAAAAGACACCATATTTTAGATATCATGTACCAACAAAAGGTTAGTCTAATAGCTAAGAATCGAAATTATTTTTTTCTTATCAATTAATATTTTATCTTTATTATGAATAATATTTCTAGAATATCAAATCAATACAAAATAATTACCCTTAAAATTATTAAGATACATATAAAATTTTAAAAATTTTTTAATGTCGATTGACGTAAATAATTAAAATTTATATTTTTAATAAAAAATATTTAAATTCGAATTCTTATGATTTTTTATTGATAGATAATTTATAAATCTGAAAAACTTTAAAGTGTATGTAAATCCCCTTTAAGTCCGAAAATTTTCAATAAATCTGTAAATCCTCTTGTAAAGTGATGACTCATCATGACCTTGAAAATATTATAATTTTTCATGTTTCTTCAAAAAAAAAAAGAAAAGAAAATGTTTTTAACAAATTATAAATATATATATGTGGCATTGTTTGGTTAAATACCATTTTGACAGATCCAGATCGCTAAGCTAAGACAACAAATGGATAGAAAATCTGCATAAAATAATTATAGGTTTTTTCTACATGCCATTGCCATACAACCTTGTACCACAATTGTACAGAGGCCGCCCCTTAATCTAAGGGCAAAGGACAGGGTTGCCAATTTTGACTCTCTCTATCATTTTTCACTTCTCTGTTCTGTCTTCCATTCCACGAATGGTTAAAGGCTGCCACACAAGCAGACTTGCCTTTTGGGTCTCACCATGCCAAAGAAGGATATGTACCGGAACTGGTTCCTGGCAGTCTGGTTATATCCAGTTTTGTAGTTCAATAATTACCCATATCTGTTTTCCCCAATAATAATATATTTTCCTGAAAAGAAGGGGGGGGGGGGGGGGGGACTTTTGATTCCAACAGAATCCATTGCCAACCCATAACAAATGTATACAAAAATCTTATTCTACTTATCATGATGTTGACTTGACCTATCAAATTATGTATTTTCTTCGTTTGTTTATAAACACCCTTTTTTTATTGTCACCAACACATTGTAATCTAGCAGTCTGCCCCTAACCCGAGTCTCCTCTTTGTTTCTAATATATAAATGACTTTAAAAGAACATTTAAATGACTTAATTCTCACTGAAACCAAGATTTATAAAATTTAAAAGAACATTTGGTTCGGTAATTGATATGTAATTTTTTCGCTATTTCACAAAAAATACAACGATCAAAGGGATTCAGAGCTGAGAGTAGTTAAAAGAATATAAGAGAGGAGACTTTCATGGCTGCTGCCTGCTGATTACGAAGAGGCCCATTGAATGGTATAGAAAAGTGAGAGTTCAAGTGGTTTTTATTCAGAAATTAAAGAAAAATAATGATGGGACCTCTTTGATCATATGACAGCTAGTAAGCAAGAGAAAAGAACTGGAAATGACAATCTTTGGAGACAGGGATATTATTGCTCTAATATGGAGACAAATATTATATTGTATAGTATTATATAAAATAATTTTTTCACTTTTTCATATTATAATCATATTATAATCATGTATTACTACTATTCCTATCAAAACATGAAAGTTACAAGCGGCCTGCTTTCAGAGAAATAAGGGTCTTCCATTTCCATGAAAACAGACGTTGTGTTTCTGTAATAAAGAAAGTTCACAGTCCAACAAAAATTATAGTATTGTCGTATTTTCAACGGTAGGGGTTTCCAATTCCTAAGGTTACTTAAACATACAGAAAATTCAAAAGACAAAAGTTTCAAAGACCCCAAATCATGGAAGTTCACAACAGCTAAGGATCAAATCAATTTTGCTCTTATTTTATCTGCATTTATAGTTTAATGGCACTAACAAAAAATAGATTGTTAAAAAAAATGTGTAGTCAATTTGCTGGTAATGAATGGTATGATGAACAGATGAAATGAAGCAGATGGATGATCTTAGATAAAACAATCATGCTGAAATGTGGCATTCACAACATTTCTTTTTTTTTAGAAGAATTTACTTATGGATTGATTCAAGGACTCCCAGAAAATATGCCATTTGTACGGCACAAAAAAGTTCTGTCGAGGAGCAAATAATTGAGAAGTTTAATGTGTATATGTAAATCAGTTGGCGCTAGTGACAAGCTAATCGAGAAACAACAAAAGGGAAGGAAATGTTGGTGATGGGTGGCTAATAAACAAGGAAAACCTCTTTATTTTTCCTTTTTGTTGCATAATTTTCATAACAAGTGGTAAATAGCAGGGTACTTCATTACAAAGAAGCGTACGTATAAATACAAAATAAAAGTACCCCACAAAATAGAAATACCCCACATCCCACAAGACCCTCAACACCACTCCAAAGGCAATGTTCCCTGTCACCACCGCCTAAACAACTATTGCCTCAACCTCAAGTTCTCTTTTTCATCTCAATGGGTCCCTTAGTCAAGCACTGAAGGCCAAAAGAAAAAACCCTATGCTTTTTGTAAGATTAGATATAGCCTGGCAAGTAAATCAAGAATGCTTCCTGAATTATTGTACTGGCGTCGTTTCAGAATTTTCAACTTAATTGGTACTGATCAGTTCTAATCATGGACAAATAAGTTATTGTCTAAAACAAAGAAAAATCAGGAGGAAAAAGCTGGTGGTGGGAACCTTGTCTGGAATTGCAGTAAAATATCCTCTTTTTTGCTCTAGGAGTATCTAAAGTTCCTCAAAGCCCCCACTAGTTAGTGTAGGTAATGATGATAAACACAATTAAGATGGGATTATGACAAAGCTGCGTGGTTTATCGGTACAGGGCGTGCCTAAAGTAGAGCAAAAGTTATGGACTTTCCCCTGGAAGATTTCAAGCTTTTGGTAGTAAATTCATCTAAGATTCTAAATTATTACTCCAATCTGCAGGGCTAAAGTGCTTTTTAAAGATAGACTACTGTAAACAAATGTTATAATAATCAGAATAACAGTGTAATTTTCATGATTGGGTACTCATGAAGCAAACGCCCACCCTTTTTTGTGCTTTTGATGGATTTCATAACAGTTTACATTGTTTGCCTTTCATCATTGTACCTTTCGGTTTTTGGTATTGATTAGTGCAGAGAAAAAGAAACGGTCAAACATGAGTTAGAAGAAGAAGAAGAATCGAAACGGAAGTCGGTGGATAAGAAAATGATATAATTGACTGAAATCGGAATGCAAGTCTATGCTACAATCATGAAGAATGAAAGCAATAGTAAATCGAAATAAAATTCAAATAGCCTACAAAAGATTCCCCGAATCAAACTTGCACGAAGATGAAGATATATCTGAAGGATTTTGGCTCTAAAAATTGACATAGATGACAAGGGATCACAAGGATTTTCCCTTTGAAAGAACTAAATGTAAAAGGAAGTTTAGAAGAGTTGAAATGAATTCTCTTGTCGGAGGAAAAAAAAACAACAGAAAAAGGAATAATCATATAGTTTCTTCTGTTTCTCAATAGGAAAACTCAGATATTCGAAAACTGTACCCAAACCAACTCAGCAGGACAAAATCAGGAAATTTATTGTCTCAGAAATCCTTTCATTGGAAGGCACTTTCATATTTGACCCAGACAAGAAAATAACCAGAATTGCACATGATTCAGAGTCAACTAATAAACCCGGCAAGGCAGAAAAACATTGATTCACAGAGCACTTAAACGAATGTCCAATTCAAAGATCAAGGAAAAAAAGGCAAAAAAAGACAAACAAAGAAATTAAAACAATAAAAAAAAAGGCACAAGATCCCATAGATTATCTTAATGTTAATACTCCCACAAAACCAGGGAAATACTAGCACTGTACATATCAAACAAAATCGAGATAGATTTTTTTAACTTACTAATTTCATCTAGTATCCTAATTTTTAACCACAATAGGCATGCACTTTTCTTTCCTCCAAGTGCAATGGGCAGTGTTTTCTTGTATCAGAGTTTTCTTTGTTTCAGCAATGAAACTATCTACTTTCAACTGAAACTCTTCATCGCTCATCTCATCCATGGATTTCCTCGGCGGCTCCCTACCTGAAATCATCAACTCTGTGCTGATAGCTGTCTCCGATCTCCGAAAGTCCCGGGGCCGTTGGTTTCGAGATTCTGAAACCATTGATCGAGTTGTTTGGTACTTCTTTTGCTTGACTTCAGTTGAAGAAGCTTCAGGCTTTGTTTTTGTCGCTGTACGGGTCGTCATAGGTTGTTTAACTGGTGAAAGGGAAATTTTTGTTTCTGTAACAGTATCAAGCACTGTCTTACGTTGCTGCTTTACTGAAGAAAGAGCAACCGCATTTTCTACCAGGATGATTGGTTTGTCCAACATGGACTCCTCCGTGGCCGGAGAGTTGGATGTGCCGACGGCGGACGTGGGTATACTCCGGCGAGAGCTAACGTACTCGTCGTAGAAGTCAGGGTTGGTGGTTTGTTTCTGGATCTGTTTTTGGCCAGACAAAACATAAACAGCAAGAATGATGATATTTACGACGATGAAAGTGAAAAGAGGCTTGTTAAAAGTGGAAACGAAACAGCGACGAAAATTCCCAGCAACCTCGACGGTGTCAGGAATCAACGTGGGGAACCAAGACCATAACACCAAAAACAAAGCCAACAAAAACCCAATTAAACGAAGACCAATCCTCAACTTCCTCTCCATGTTGTACCTCCATAGTGCATCTTGTTTCTCTGCCTTGACGTTATCAAATTCAAAGGAAGCCATGCTTGTTCAACAAGACAAAGAGAGAAATGAAGGGGAAGGTTTAAGGTTGCTTTCAGAGGGTTATTAAAGAACAAGAAAGTTGAAGATCAAAAACGGAGTTGGAACTTGAAATCTGGTATAGGAGTAGTATTTTTTTGGTACGGGGCTTTGGCAACTGAATGATTTGAATAGATTCGTAGGGCTTTATATATATAGGTGAAATGTCCAATGCTTTTGCATTAAAAAAATGGAAATGTATATATAATCGAAATGATTATTGAATATGGAGTACTGGAGAGCGAGAGAACCAGACGCAACTGGGACGAACCAGGGCAGACCCACGCGTGGGTGGAAGAGGGGGTTGAGTAGGTTAGGTGGTGCGCAGACTGGACACACCAGAGGGAAAATGACGGGCTCGACCGTGTCCCAGGGAGGCACCTTTCGAACTTATCTTTCCATTATAAAAAGAAAAAGTGGGTCCTCCTTGGCACACTCTTTGTATCTTTTTATTTTTTAAATTAATTAAAAATATAGAATAAGAATTAAGGTGCATTACTCTTTATTTTACATTTCCCAATAAAGCATGAAACGCAATGTTATGACCCATCCTGATTAGTTGAAATTGAGATTATGAAATTAGTTTACAATTTTTTTCATTTTGTATTTGCTTAATTAGGTTTAATTTGGTTTTGGTTATCAAGTTTCGGAAAGCATTAATTGGTTAATTGGATGTTAATAGTATTTAGTAACTTGATGCATGAGATCATATTTCTAAAATTTAATACTACAAGTTTAATTAGCATTCTACTTTAGGGAAAGTGAGAAGAATTTTACTATCACTAGTACTTTTGGGATGAGAAATAATGGGTTTCATCTGCAACTTGTTTGATGGTCACACCTTTGTATTGAATTCAAGGGGTTTTCAAAATACAAAATATAAAACTATGTTATTTTGTATAATCTATTTTGTTTGTTGAGAAAAAAAAAACTTTTTGATTGCTTTTAGTCTTTGAATTTGTGACCAATATAATAATAACCAGTCTTAATTTACATTCAATTTTAGTTTCAATTTCAAAATCATTTCCTAACGTAGTTATCGAAAGCAACCATTGAGCTTGAGTCATTGCCAATGGGCTGTTGTACTTATATGCCAAGCATTGAACTAAGTGAATCCTCTCTTATATTTCAACTTCAGAAACCTAGTTTGGAGGAACCCATAAAAAGTCAAAATTTCCTGCATGACATTCCAACAAGACATAATTTTGGTGAAAGCAGTATGGAAAAATATTGGAGAGTGCATGTCTAATTGATTATAGACATCCTAGAATTGATTGATAATGACCTGGAGATGAATCTTAAGCTTAAGTTTAATAATACCTGTGGCGATCATACAATTCTTACTTGTTTGGGAAATGCGTTAATCCTACACCTTGATCTCACGATTAATCCGGATTATCGGATTTGGAAACTGAAGAGATTTGTTCCCAAACTCATAAGTCCTAATCATGACAATTAGGCAATTCATTAATTGATATAATCACTAATGGACTAATGCACCAAAGAATAATTCACCTTTTTTGGTGAACGTGTTAATCCATCACATGGGCTACTTTCCTTTTCAGATTTGGCAATGTGTCTCAGTCTTATTCTCATTTCAATTCTCTATAGGTGCATTAGAAAAGCTGAAAAAATAACACCCTTTGGCCTTGCATTGGCCACAAAAACTGATTTGGCCATGGAAGAGTACTTCTAAACTCAACTGTTCTGTGTAAGTTTGGTTATCACATTCCAAAAGGAAAATGAAAAGAAAATAAGTTCCAATGTAAGCATGAAATTTCGATCCATTGCGCTTTAATTTGCATGGGAAAATCATGGAGTTCTGAAATGGGAGACTTAAAACAAGGACAATCTGGACTCGTGGTTTTGGTCGTGGGAAGGTGATGAAATCCATAAAATAGTGATTGGTTCAAGGTCTTAGTCTCACGGGAAAAGAGTTGAAAAAGTAGTATAGTACTGTAGTAGCACAGCTAAAAAGTTTGGTTTGAAAATCACTCGCGGTTTTCTCCAACAAAAAGAAGGCAATCATGACCACGTGAGGCCTGAACTAACTGTACGAAAGTAGCCTGACAAAGGCTAAGATAAAAAACAACTGCAGTTTTTCCCTGTAGGAACTGATCGCATTAGCGTCAACTTCTTCAGCTCTGTTCATTGCAGACCCTACCAACCGTGAGTTACGGGGCAGCCCCGTCAGATGCACCATTCAATCTCTCCCACATTCCAATTTTTAATTTTTGTAGAAGAATTTCAGATAGTCAAATCGTGTTGTTACTCATGTCTGTTCATATATTTTTCTTTAGCCTAATTAAATCAGAATGATTCAGATTATTTTTCGTTGGTAGTTTCAACAAATGAGCAATTAAGTAACTACTTAACATGATGTTGAGTAATCAAGCAAGGACGAAGAAGTAAATGCCAGAGAGGGAGACTACTAAATGCTGGTCAAGATCTTTGGTTGAGGATAAGAACAAAGTGAATACTTAATACAAGTCCATGTCATCACTGGAACTTTCCTCTCTCTCTCTTTGAGACTTTAAACTCTTTTCTTAATCAACTTTAACTTTTTGTTTTAATTTGTTAATTCTTTCATTGACCAGCTGATGTTGATTCTGTTTTTACAAGTGATCTAAACCAATTAAGTTTGCTATTTGATGACTATGGCACTCAACAACTATAAAAAAAGCAATAATGTGTATTTTTTTCTTTACTTACGATTCTGTTTGATGAATTTGCACTTAACTCATTGGATAATCCTAACATCAATCTCAAACTGCAATAGTCTTTACCTTAGTCTTTGTTTTAACGAACAAATCAATGAGCTCTAAAGAAAATTTTGTTTGCTCATGTTAGTATTCCAAATCCAAATCAGGGAAGAGGATAGAGAAATCCAAGTTCTTTATTAAAGCTTCTTGCGCTATAATCGTTGAATTCTGATTCGAGATTACTGCTAATTAAATTTAGCATCAGCTTGTGAAACGAATAGCTTGAAGCTAGAAATTAGTTATCAGCTTGGGATCTTAAATGCTTTTCAGCATAGGCCATAGGTAGGGCATTAGGGAAGGGAGCAGTCAATTAGTTATTTCAGAAAGCAAAAAGGATGAGAAATAATAAACCAGCATTAATTCGCTACACCTTTTGGGTTGCATGATTAATGGAGTGATTAAGATTAGGTAAAGTGGATGTTTGATTGTTAAAATTTTGCAGTTTGCTTAGAAAGGGTAACATCCTGATGGGTCCCAGAAATCAATAGGTAATTATACCTCTCTAGTGTTTATTTCCATTTTGCCGACTCAACCTATCACATGATGAACCTTTTCATCCCACAACTCTCCAACATTTCTAGAGGCTTTTGTCTTAATCATGTCTTCGAAATCATGGTGCCTGCCACTCCCCCATTGCACTAGTATTGTCATTAATTATTCTTAACAAAACAATGATCAGGCCCTGCTTAACAGGAAGTAGAAATTAACTAAACTTGACATGTTTACAACTTATTAACGGTTCATTTGAGAATTTGATTGAAAGGTTAAAAGTTTAATTATAAAATGCAATCGATGTTCGTTTAATTATAGAATTTGATCGAATCGATATTCGTTTCCCTTCCGTCAAGAAACAACAAAGCTCTCCTGTCCATAAAATCCTGAACTCCCTATTGAGTTTTGCCATTTTCATGGCTATAAAACCCAAGACCTATCTAAAAGCTAACTGTATGGAACTTAATGCTTTGACGCCAGAGTCAAGACATTAAAATGTAGAAACCATGAAGCCCACGCACCAGATCAAGCAGTGCGTTCACGTTTATGAATTGATCAGAGAATGAGTTTTCAGTTTACCAAGTTTCAAGAAAAGTTATTTACCAGGCCCCCCCCTCCTGCCCCCTTTTAAGGCACACCAGCTTGAAAATGAATAAAACAAACTTAGTTTGCCCTAAAAATGGGATTCAAATCACTCCATAATTATAAGATCAGTTCTTTGCTCATCCATATTTCTGATTTGAGTCACTGCACTTTCCTGGATGATTTCATCAGATATTTTTGAAGTGATAGATTCTATTTATGTTCACAATCAAGCTGGCTAGTGGAGGCTTTTAACTATAAATGTTAGATTCATATCTGTGTTTAAAGCAATATCATGCCATCAGTACATCCACATATATATTAGGACTTTGAGTCAAATTCAATGCTTCCACCCCTTGACAAGAAAAAGGGAAGATATTTTAGAATGCCAGGACTTTTGTGAATTGAAGAGTAGAGGATTGGATAAGGAGAGAGCGATTCATCTACTTTTGCCCCATATTGTCATACATTTATTCTGACAAATGCTGACTCTGCCACAAACACTTTGATGATCTTTTGGACAAAATACTCAGAGTACATTTCTGGTTCTCCTACTTTTAGATTGCTTCACTAGACTGAAGAAGAGAAACGATGAAACTTGTTAAGATAGAATCAGGACCAATTACTTTGACAATGTATTAAAGAAACTTAGCTGGAAACTGTTGCTTTCTTGATAGCTCTATTTTGTTTGTCTTTTTCCTTTCAAATGATGCAATAATAGCTGTAAGATTCCATCCCAAAAATTCTACGTACCTGTTCAAAGCAGGCTTGAATACAGTCACGAATTGTTGAAGCCAAATTGTAAAACGACCCACCAATCAAAGCAGCAGCTCCATAGCTTTTTCACCCCAGTTGCCACGGCCTCTTTACTTTAGACTACACGATTTGATGTCAGAGATATTTATTTAAAGAAAAAGAGTCAGAATTCAAGTGATACTGTCGCTCCGAATCTCTTCAGTCTTCATTTTATGTTTTTGCCTATATGGCTGATAGTTAGGGTGTCAATTGTCAATCGGCCATTGTCGAAGTTTTTGTAAGTTTAGAAAATGGAACAATTAAAAACAAATACACTTATTTTTTAAGGGAAAAACAAAGAAAGGAATCATCATTACTTTACATATCCAACCCCTCTATTATGCTCTAACAAATCAAACTCTCGAATCTTGAAGAATCAGTGGTTTCAAAATCTTGTCAAACTCTAGAAATTTGACACTAATTCTTTCAAAAAATCAAAATACATTAGTTTTTAATATCCGAAATTTCAGCCAAAATGCAAAGAAAAGTATGGTGTTGGATTGAGAATTGGGATAAAAATTTAATTCCAAAGGGTCACTGTAATGTATCCACTAGGGAGACAATCTGAGTCAAGATTCGGCGTTGGGATTTTGCTTTTGCTTGGAGAGGTGGATATATATAAGGGATCCTCTTAATCTAATTCCTCTATAATTTATGCCATCTTCTTTCGGCTATTATGATGTAGAATATCAAATCTACCACATATACGCTTTAAATATATCAGATAATCCCTAAAGCAAAGAGTACTGGAAAGCCAAAAGAAACAAGAACAAGGACGCTTTTGTGGTGGAAATACTGATTTAGAAAATGAGGCATTAATTATTCATGACTATGGTAAAAAGTCAATTTTATCATAGCTTTCAAAGCTATAAGATGGAAATAAACCAAACATGGCGACTACGCAATAGAACTTTCTTGCTGGAAACCGTCTGAATTGATCAGATGGGGTTGGTTGATTTGATGATAATCTTCATCAAATCATATATATATATATATATATATATATATTTGGAATTTTGGTAAAACTTTTGCGACCGAAGTTCCAACAACTTTTTCATCGATACCCACATATAGCTTTTGGAAAAAATTTGGCAGATTAGATTTAGACATTCATGTAGGAAGGATATATTTTCTATTGGATATGAATTTGATTGCCCGTGATTAAGGATGTAAACTATAATTTTAAAAAGAAAAAGATTGAGGGAAGGGTTAAAAGATGATTGGGCATAAAAAAATGAAGAATTATGTATGGTCAGAGATGTAAGAAAGAACCCTGCTTCTTCAACTTTTGTAATACTAATATTTTCTAATGTGCCAAATTCACACCGACCTGCAAAAGAGATAACATTTTATATTTCCAATTAGAGAAAAATGCGTATCTAGCGTACAATGGTAAGTTTAATTAGATCTGAAACTAAGTCCACTGACCAGTCAAAAAGTAATAATTTTTTATTATATATGATTAAAAAACAAGAAATTTTTTTCTTATATGAAGACAGAAAGGTTTGGCTTGAAAATACGAATTAGCATCATTTATTCTCTGCTTTGCGAAGGAACAGAAAGAGGAAGATGGAGATTTCGAGATTGGCTTTTTGGGCTCTTTTTCTTTGGTGTGCTTGAAATGAGTTTCAAAAGATAGGTCAGTGGTACAAATGGGTTTGGGCCAGAATTTGGTGGAAAGTATTGGGTTTGTACTAGAGCTGTTGATATTTTATTCTTTCTTTCTTTTTCAAATTAAATTATAGTAGGAGTTCGATTTGGGGGTGTTGGATTTTTTCACATTTTTGGCAAATTGAGTTTTGTTTGTTTGTTTTGGTGTATCCTTTCTGGGCGGCAATGATGGTTCATGGCACTGAATTTCAAGTGCCAACCCCTTCTTCTCAGCATTCTAGTCCACAAGTTTGTGAACCAAACTTCCACCTCCGAAATTATCAAAAGAAAAAGAAAATTTCTAAGCTGACAATTCGAAAACAAGTAAACAACATCAATTTGGTTGGTCCACCAGGCCTCTGCAATAATACAATTCTGTGGTTACCAATTTATATCTACCAATGATCGATTACCATTACACATGGAGTGCAATGGAGCCAAATACCATCGGTCTCTATTTGTTATGACAGAGTGGGGGCAAAGTGTTTGATGCTCTTATCGTTTCCCATTGCCGTGGCAAACATGCTCTCTCTAGAGCTTGAGTCAAACTCAATATGAAGACAGGACAACCACATGACGGCCCATTCTAAAGCCTTGCATGATAGTCAAGTTTTGGGTATAATTGTAGTTAAATCGAGTTAAAGTTTGATAATAATTTTCATTGGTCATCAGGTCTTAATCAAGTTTTACAAATCATGGCTTTCCGATCACTTCAAACTCTGGTCTTCGAGGGTTCATGTCTAACATTTGTTTTTCTTGTCCCACTTTGTTACCTAGCATTTGTCAGATCATATCGTTCCAATTGAAAAATCTTTCTCAAATAACAGAGACAATGATACTGTGAAGGTGACAGCCACATGGCAAATATCAGCCAGTCGCGTCTGTCCCCGTGGCTCATCATCACCAACCCATCACACACGTCGCTCTCAATGTGACGACGGCTATTGACGTGGTTGCGTTTGCCACCGCAGCGTGGCTGCTCCTACTTATGCGAAAAGAATCTCAAGTTTGGAATATAGTCCATGCTATAATTCATCTGAACCGTAGGTTCAATGGACCGTCTCGGTTATTTTCTAGACATAAGAAGTGCAACGAGTCGGTTCAATTTAAGAAAATGCCCATTGCTTCCTGCAGATTTAGAAAAATTCTTATTGGAAAGGAGGATTGAAATTTTGGAGTCTTAATTACAGATAGATCTTTTGAAAGAGAATCATGTCAATTGAGAAGGTTGTTAATCAATTACCCTAATTGTATTTCTAATTGATGAGTAGGAAAAGAAAACATAGAGGTTTTAAAACTAAATATTCCTTTTAATTAATGCTCCAAATATACTTAATACTGTAATTTGTTAGGAAACGAAAACATCTAATGACTTATAAATGGAATTTTCAGTTTCTGCCAAGTGCCATTGTAAACTTAATTACAATTTCGATTATTCTCGTGACGGCTCGCAAGCCAATATCATCACATTATAAATATCATCGCTCATTGTTCACTTTAGTCTCTTCCCACTTTCTTATTTCCGCTTTCAATTTGACCAGAAGAGCTTTCTTTTAGATCTTTGATCACATTTTTTGATTACCCATTTCTCTTCTCACCACAAGTTTTGTGATCAAGTAGGTTCAGGGAGTGCTTTAAGCACTGAAAGAACGGGATTTATTTTGCATACGGGTTTTCCGGTTTGGAGTTATTCTCGGATCTGGGTGTTTCCAATTATGGATCTTTTTTGACTTAAGACATGGTCTAAAGTCGTCTGAGCTTTTTAATCTCGCTTTGATCAGAGTTCTTATTTGTTACATTTTGTGGCCATGAAATTTTGGGACCATTAACAAAGTAGTTTTGCCTTTTCTTTCTCTATTAAAGATTCCATTTTTGCGGAGTTTTGATTTTTTAAAAATTTGTTTTTTTTTTTTTCCTGTTAGAATCTTCTGAGAATCGACTGGTTGTTTTCTTTTATTGATAAATTAATTCAGCAATGGAATCTTGCTGCATGGCACTCAAGGGTAATGCCAATCTGATTAATGTTAGCAAAGGTCGTAGTAATGGAGGCAATGTTTTCTGGGGTGAGAGTATCAGGGGAGGTCTTAAAAGCAGGGATTTTGGAACACAATTATGGAAGAGTTTGAGAGCTGAAAATGGTGTCAAAAAAGCTAAGCCTGGAGTTGCTTACTCTGTTCTCACCCCAGATATTGACAAGGAGACTCTGGTAATTACAAGAAAGCATTTTTAATCTTATGTTTGTTCCAAGGATTAAACAATTAGCATTGGATTTCTTATAGTGAGAGTTTCTAATTTTTCTTATTATCTGATATCCTTTTCTTTTTTTTTTGTTCAATGTGGGCACTGATCATTACTAAGCATTTAATATTTTGATTATCAGAAGTTTCAGGCACCAATGTTTGACACTCCACAAGCAGACCCGAAAAATGTGGCTTCCATCATATTGGGTGGCGGTGCTGGGACACGCCTGTTTCCTCTCACTAGCAAAAGAGCCAAACCAGCAGTAAGAAACCATTGCCCAGAGAAAGTGTGAAACTTTATACTTTTTGAAAGTAAATAAATTTTCTTCATGATAATTAAACCGAATTGAATCAACTACCAAGTTCTGAAAATTAAACTCATGATTGGTAGGTTTTAAAAAAATAATCTCCTAAAACTTTTTTTATTTGAGTTTGCTATGATTTTGTTTGGTTTGCAGGTTCCAATTGCAGGTTGCTACAGGCTGATTGATATTCCAATGAGCAACTGTATCAACAGTGGGATAAAAAAGATATTTATCTTAACTCAGTTTAACTCCTTTTCCCTCAACCGGCACTTAGCTCGGACATACAACTTTGGGAACGGTGTAAATTTTGGAGATGGTTTTGTGGAAGTAAGCCCATGTTGATTTAGCAATAATACTTGGAAAGATATTCGAAATTATGCATATTACTAGTTGAGGTTTGGCATCTTATTTAGAAATGCATGTTTCTGCGAGGATCACGACTTTTTACAAGTTCCATGCACATGAAATCTAATTGTTTTGTGAATGTTTTGATGAAGCTATGTTGCCTGTAACAGGTGCTGGCGGCCACTCAAACACCAGGAGAAGCAGGGAAGAAATGGTTCCAAGGAACAGCTGATGCTGTGAGGCAATTTGTGTGGGTCTTCGAGGTTAGTTATTAGGATTTGTGTTTGAGCTGAAATCATCGGTCTAATCCCTGAAGTTCACCAAATATGATTTACGGTACTACCAGGATTCCAAAGCCAAGGATGTGGAGCATGTGCTGATTTTGTCCGGTGACCATCTTTACCGGGCAGACTATATGGATTTTGTGCAGGTACTTAGTTCAATTGCTAGGAGCTGCAATATAGCATTCAAAGCATCTTATTTTCTCTTTTCATGCATAAAGATTATACGTTGAAAAATCATTCTGGCTAATCCACAGCTATTGTTCTCGCAGAAGCATATTGATTCAAATGCTGATATCACAGTCTCATGTTTGCCGATGGATGACAGGTATTTATCATGTTATTTTATGTCATGTTGAACATTCCTATACAGAGTATAATGGCTATAATCGTTATAAATGATTCTCTTTGCATGACATGAGTCACAGGGAACTGAAATTTACTGTCAGGTTTTTCAATATTTCAATATTGATCCTCTGTCTGGGCTTTAAGATTCTTTTAATATTGCCTATATGTTTCTATTGCTCAGGACATGAAGTATTTGTTAGAAAATTTAAGAAAACAGAACTAATAAGAAAGAAGAAATATGGTTACGAGGAGTGAAGAACATTATTTTAAAGGTAATTATGTCTATAAGATATAACAAAACATTAAAAAACTTTTCAAATTAAAACTATTAAAATTGATTAGGCAAAAAGATTTATTTATAATAAATAAACAATTATCAATTAAACAAATTCAAAAAGTCATGATATTTTATATAGTCATATTTTTATATTTAAATAAATTTTATTTAAACAGTCATGTTTTTCTGTTCAAATATGTTTATTCATATCATCATGTTTTTCTTTGTTCAAACATATTTATTCAGAATAAAAATAAATTTTAATAATATTTCGAAATAAAAAATAAAAAATTTAAGAATTAAATTTATTTATTATGCAAGCCTAAGTGCTTATCTTTTATATTTAAAATTATTTAACCTACAAGGAAAATTTTTAGCCAGCTCAAATAATTTGATCAACTCTAATACTTAGATTAATCTTAAGTAACATAAATAATCTCTTTTAAACTACATATAAATGAATGTGAGATATATGACATTTTAAACTACTAACAATAAATACAAATAGTTGCTTTCCTTCAGAATTTGGGGATTAACTACATTTTTTTTGCAGCCGTGCATCAGATTATGGATTGATGAAGATAGATGGAACAGGACGGATCATCCAGTTTGCTGAGAAACCGAAGGCCCCCAACCTTAAAGCTATGGTACATGCTTTTACTACTTATCACTTCTTCACCCACATTTCCATAATTTTTTGTTGTTTTCAAACATTATTATTTTCCTGATAATCAAAGCTGTATATATGCAGTTGCTGGCATCAGTAATTTTTTCCATATCAGTGATCTTGCTTGTTTCACATTTGTATTACAGCAAGTTGATACCTCCATATTAGGGCTATCAGCACAGGATGCTTCAAGATATCCATACATTGCATCAATGGGTGTATATGTGTTTAAAACTGATGTCTTGTTAAAGCTTCTGACACGGAGCTATCCATCATGCAATGACTTTGGCTCTGAGATTATACCGTCAGCTGTAAAGGAACACAATGTACAGGCAAGATGACTTTTTCAAGAATTTTTACCCTTAGTTTTCTCTGCGGATTTTTCCGTACTAATCAGATGTTATTATATGCAATAATGAGGACTTGTAATCTGGTGACCAAATTGCTGAGTTTCTTACAGTTTGAATATTTGCAGGCATATTTGTTCAATGACTATTGGGAAGACATTGGGACAATAAAGTCCTTTTTCGATGCCAATTTAGCCCTCACAGAACAGGTTGCTCTCACTTTGGTGTAAAAGTTTAACCTTTTATGTGATTTATTGATCAATGCAGATACTAAATCCCCATTTATCCGCTTGCAACAACCCAACAAATATAAGATCTTAAATTAGCTGGCTGCAGCAACAAAAGTTTGCATATTTTTTGTAATAGTTCTTCTAAATAAATAAAGATCCTTTGATAAGATGCTGCCTTGTTATTTTTGCATATACATATCAAATACTTCATTGGGTATCTTGCACGATGGGACACCTCACGCATCCCACCCATGTACCACTCACAAGCCTAAACATGGCATTTGGTATGCATTTCCTGAAAACTGAACGTTTTGTGTTTTCCATGCAGCCACTAAAGTTTGAATTTTATGATCCAAAGACACCTTTCTATACATCTCCAAGATTCTTGCCTCCTACCAAAGTTGATAAATGCAAGGTTTGACTTTAAGCTTTAGTTTATGTTGTGATTAAAAATTTGCTTATCTTATTTCATGTTGGTTGTTGCAGATTGTTGATGCCATAATTTCACATGGTTGTTTCTTGCGAGAATGTAGTATACAACACTCTATAGTTGGTGTGCGTTCACGTTTGGAGTCTGGCGTTGAGTTTAAGGTGATTCAACATCTTCTACTTCCCATAGAAAAGTATCTAACAAGGGCTTAGAGTACCTCTTTTTGATGATAAACTGCATTTTAGAAGCAGGACTCTCTTTCTGGTCCTATACTTTTTTAAGTCACTCCGGCCCATCACTAATTGAACAATTTAGAGTTAGCAATGCCATTGACTACACTTGAGAAGATCCTAGACAATTTACTTGGCACCACAAGAGGCAGATTATGGAGATTAAATATGGAGATATTCCTGTTGCCTCAACAGTTCTGAATGGTTGTAGCATTTAATTTAAGATTTTTCTGGTGCAACCTCTTATGCATCTCAAAAGAACCAAGATGCATAAGAAGTGGTGAACATATCCGAGCAAATCACATGATTAACCAGTCAAGCAGCGGGCAGAAGCAATAAGACGACAATAATTACTGGCTCTAAATAAAAAATACAAGTGCCATTGTTGGTCTTTATTTTATAACAAAGTTCTTTCAAAGCTGTTTACTTTTAATTTTATCTAAAAGCTTTACAATTCATCTTCGTTATGGTTCCTTTGCAGGATACCATGATGATGGGGGCAGACTACTACCAAACTGAGTCGGAAATAGCATCTCTGCTAGCAGAAGGAAAGGTTCCTATTGGTGTTGGACAAAATACAAAGATCAAGTAAGATTTAGATTGAAAAACCGCCTGTGTCACCCAACAGCATCTATTTTTTTTCTCTCTAAAATGTTCTAATCGATCATCTCCATCTTGCTCTTGTGTTTTGGAAGGAATTGCATAATTGACAAGAATGCCAAGATAGGAAAAGATGTAATTATATCAAATAGTGATGTAAGTATTGCTTTCCTTGCTATGGATGTCTAGTGTATCTAGAATTTTTATTTCATTATAATTTACTTAGAGAAATGTAGAATGGTTTTTCACTTGATAATTTTAATCTGCTTTAACTGCTCAGGCTGTTCAAGAAGCTGAGAGACCAGAAGATGGCTTTTACATTAGGTCTGGGATCACAGTCATAATGAAGAATGCAACAATCAAAGATGGAACCGTTATATAAAATTTTGATTTCTTCCATAGGTTGCTCTGTTCGATTCAGCCGGTGAAGGAAAGCTGAGAGCCCTAGTCTGCTGCCTTCTGCTGTTTTGCATTAAAAATATAGGAGTAATGCTTTGTATATGTAAAATATAGGAAAGTTGCTACGCAATTTTCAAATCAACTCAAATGCCATTGGCTTTATTTATGTCTTCTTGAATTCATTTAGTAGTGCAAAAGAATGTAGCTTACAGAACAAAAAAAGTTGGTTCATCAAATTAGTACTTAAACTTCACTATTCTAACACCATGACAAATTTTCTTTCCGAATTTCCTGCTGTCTTACTGACACCATTCCCAGCCCACCATTGTACCTTTCTGATATCCCTTGCTCTGAGACTCTTGAGTAATGATGTCGACAGTTGAGGTGCCTTGATGAGACCTAAATACTTGATCTTGATGATACCCATATAACTGAATAATTACTTTTGACACAACTCCTAATTGGTAACCATGAAGTCATTTTGAGTGATGGTAGACTGGAAGCTGTGCCATGGCTAATCCCACTTTACTATGTCAATTTTATTCATATTTATTAAGAAATTTGATTTTTTATCCTAATAAAAATAAAAATAAAAATTATATTATAGGTATGAAAATATGAATAAATATAATTTTAAAATTTTATTGAGTATAAAAATGAAGACAAATAGTATAACATCCTTCTTGTATCATACATTACATATATATTTATATATATTTAATAAATATATTTTTATTAAAAATATAAATTATTATTTTAAATTAATTAAAATTAATATATTTTTATTGAAAATATATATTAATATATATATTTATAAAAAAAAATTAGTTAAATATACAAAATAAAATTAAAAAAATTAAAAAATAAATTGTAATTTTTTTTAAATATTGATATGAGGATTATTCATATCCTTTAAATATTAAAAATAAAAATAAATATAATATAAAAGTTAAAAAATGAAGATAAAAAATATTTTACTCTCCTCGTATCTTATCTATTAACATTCTTATCCCAATTCCACGAGGCACGTATCAAATTCCAAAGAAAGAATGTGCACAACCTACCCCGTGTTGGATTGAAACCGACGTCCAAGAAGTACCGCATTAACATTTTGGGAAGAACGTTTTTGTTCCCAGTTCTTGTACGTTTTTACACTAAAAAGTCCACACTGAAGTCTAGTGAAATTGGATAGGAGTAGGAATGGTTGAACCAACTACTACTAACATGCAAAACTGACAGCCTACCACGTCAGGAGATCCATGTGTTAGATAGAAAGAAACTACAGCGTCGTATATTAAAATCATGGGCCAAAACCTGAAGTTCAGAGAGGAATATTGTAGTATTAAATTATTAAGTACTTTGTTTTGTCCTTCTCTTTGACTGAAACCGAATAGAAAGACAAAAGAAATGGGATCAGAAGGCGAGATCGTATGCGTGACAGGCGCGTCGGGGTCATCGGATCATGGCTTATCATGCTGCTTTTAGAACGTGGTTATGTTGTACGCGCCACTCTGCGCGACCCTGGTTCGTTTCTTTTTTCTTTTTTTTTGTCACTTTCTTGTATCATCATCTATGATCATTGACTCATGATTTAAGCCTTTTTTTTTTTTAAATAAAAAATGAAAAAACAAAATCCTGTAATAATATAATTTAGCAGTATTTTAATTGATATATATTTTTGTTTATTAACGAAACAGACAACTTTGACAAGGTAAAGCATTTATTGGAGCTGCCAAAAGTTAAGACACAGCTGACTCTATGGGAGACAAATTTAAGTGGAGAGGGAAGCTTTGATAATGCAATTGAAGGCTGGAAGGGTGTGTTTTTTTTTACGTCGCCACACCAATGGATTTTGAATCCAAGATCTTGAGGTATTAATATTAAAAAAAAAATCTTTAACATTTACTAGTTTGGTTTAGATGAACATTTTTTAAAATATGGATTTTAGATAAGAGTATAAATAATATATTAATACTTGTAAATTATTTGAGTTGAATTTGAATAAAATTTGAATTTGATTTGATTATTATCAAATTGAAGTTGAGTTTAAATAATTCAACTTATCGATTGAGCAGAATTAAAATATTTTTATATTCGATTCGAGTAGCTCACGAGTTTAATCTAATTTTTATATTTTAATATATTTTAGTTGATAAAAATATATCAAATTTAAATTTAAATTTGAGCATAATTAATCGAATTTTATCGAATATAATAATCGAATTTATTTTTATATTTTAATAGAGTTTAAATCGAACGAATTTAAGTAATTTAATTTTTATATTGAATCAAGTTCGAGTTAAAAAAATAAAATTTTATTAAATTTGAATCAAATTTTGAATCTCAAATTTAGAATTGAACTCGAATTCAAATTTAATATTATATCGATTTAAATTCGATCGATTACACTCTTAGTTTTAAGATTTTAAGTTCTAACCAAAGATGAAAAGCTAAATATTTTCCATTTATGGTAAGCACTAAGCAGAAATGACCGGAATAAGAACATAAAATTGTGGCTTAAAGTCAAGAATGAAAGCGGACTAACGTCGATTTTAATTTTGATTTTTGCTTTTTGGTCACATATGAATAAGTTTAAACGAAGAGAGGGTCCGTTCTTCTAGGGATAGAGGATAAATTTGAACAATATTTATTTCAATATGAGATTTTATAAAAAATATATAATAACTTCTAATATGGTACGTCATATGTATATTTATATTACATGCGAAATATCCTGCTCATATTTTATGTTTTATTCAAAATTAATTATTTTAAATATATTAAGAGAATAGTTTATGAAATATTAGTTTATGATATATTATTCTTTCATTAACTTTCGTCCGAGAATAAAAGTATAATGGCAAAATTCATGTTAACAAATGAAAAAAAAAAATGCTGATGCGTCATTATATTCTATTTTTTGTCTAAAAAAGTAAGAATATACCCCAATGTCCAACCTAACCTAATACATGATGATAGAAAATCAACATCAAGTTCTTCTTTCTCATCATTCTATATTTTACATGACGATAAGACATAGAATAAATTGTTTCATGCTTTGTAGAATGAAGTCGTAAAACCAACAATCAATGGAGTGTTAAGCATCATGAAAGCATGTGCCAAAGCCAAAACTGTTAGAAGGTTGGTGTTCACATCATCTGCAGGAACTATTGATGTTGCAGAACACCAAAAGCCCTTGTACGATGAAAGCTGTTGGAGCGATCTTGAATTTATCCGGGCCAAAAAAATGACTGGTTGGGTTAGTATAGATGCTTCTAACTTTCCAAACCATAACGATCGAAGACACAATCAAGGCAAAAAAAAAAAAAAAGAAAAATAAATCACTAATTCTAATCTTTTTTCCTGGTTGTATAGATGTGTTTTGTGTCCAAGACTACGGCAGAGCAAGCTGCCTGGAAGTTTGCAAAGAAAACAACATCGATTTTGTCAGCATAATTCCACTTTTAGTGGTTGGTCCATTTATTATGCAATCGATGCCGCCAAGCCTCATAACTGCACTATCTCCAATCACTGGTACAAGCTTCTGTAACACGTTGGTCATTGCTTGAATTAATTATACACATAAATTTTTACCATAATTTTCTGATGGAGTTGTCTTAATGCAGGGAATGAAGCTCATTACTCGATCATAAAACAAGGCCAATTTGCTCATTCGGACGACTTGTGCAGAGCTCATACCTTTCTGTTCGAGAATCCGAAAGCAGAAGGTCGCTACATTTGTGCCTCTCACCATGCGACCATTCTTGATATTGCAAAAATGCTCAGAGAAAAGTACCCTGAATATAATGTTCCTACCAAGTAAGTTCTTACTCAGCAAAGACCTGGTAAACATAATTTCTAAAGATTGGGATTATTTCATTGGCCATGATTTTAAGTTTCTAAAAGAATTACCAGAATTTTGATTCATGACCTGATGAGACAATTGTGGTCAGGTTCAAAGACGTGGATGAGAACTTGAAGAGTGTGGAATTCTCTTCAAAAAAGCTCATGGACTCGGGATTTGAGTTTAAATCCAGCTTGGCAGACATGTTTACAGGAGCTGTCGAAACATGCCGAGAAAAGGGACTGCTTCCTCTTTCTAATGAGAAGAAGATAGACATGAACTAAAAGAAAAACTATCAACAGTGGGTGCCATGTCTTCCATTTCGAGTTGTGAAAAATAAAGATTTAGGTGAGGCATTAGCTTTCCTGGTATAATAATTTCGGGTTGACCATATAAATAAGTTTGGGCGACTTTGTGATTTGTCTTATGTATGCAGACTTCTTAGAAATCGAAGACCCACGTTCTGAACTATCAAATTTAATGGGTTTCATTTGTTGAAAAACATTAATCAAATTAAATGTTATGAGAAAGGGTTTCCACCCTTCTAATTATAACCTACTCATGTTCATATTCCACCAAATATTGTGGTTCTGAGACGAGTGACTACACTTACCAAACAGTCAAAGGTGCTGCTGAAAGCAAAAATGAGAAAGGAGAAAGGCCCTAACATTGCATCAGAAAGTCCGGGACCTAATTATTGGTAGCTGCCACTCTACTAATACAGTTTTGAATTGGAATTTTTAAGAAGAAAATGGATGTTTTGGACGAGTATCGCCTATGTAATTAAAGCTTCTTACTGTTGAAATCATTTACTCAACATGATTTAAAATGCCCATTTAAGTTCGTTGAAAACTATTGTTGAGACCAACTTGGTAACTTTTGTACAAGTTTTATAAAAAATAAACTCATTTTCTTACCAACTGAAGTAACCCATGTATAATTTGAAACAAAATCAGATAGATATAATTTGATTGAAAAAAAAAAAAGATTAATTATGTGATAATGGCTACGAGTTAGGCTGCTACCAACCAATCAAGCACATGCGACTTGGTCAGTTGACACGTGAGTTTACATACACTGTTCGTGCATTGGTAGATGGACCTAAACATCAACGGCTCGAAATCTAATCAATGAAGCCTTTTTTCTGTTTCCATCTTTGTCAGTTTTACTGAGGCATATCAAATCTTATAAAAGCTACCAATGCCAAACTTTACCAATTATTATCTTTCTGTTAGTGGTGAATAACTAAGCCAAAAACAAATTTAAGTTTGTCAAATCTATCAATCTTAAGAAAGCCATGGGATCAGGATCTCAAGCGGTTTGTGTCACGGGGGCGTCTGGGTTTATTGGATCATGGCTCGTCATGAGGCTCCTGGAGAATGGTTATACGGTTAGAGCCACCGTCCGTGACCCTGGTTCGTTTCCCTTCTCACCATGATGTTTACCAAATAATCCTTGTTGACTTTTATTTGTATCTTTGGTCTAATGACTGAAGTATTTTTCTTATTATTTTAAACAGATAATGTAAAGAAGGTGAAGCACTTGCTTGAGCTGCCTAAAGCCGATTCCCGCTTGACTTTGTGGAAGGCTGATTTATCTGAAGAAGGAAGCTTTAATGCAGCAATTGAAGGCTGCTCCGGAGTGTTCCATGTTGCCACTCCAATGGATTTTGAGTCCAAGGACCCTGAGGTTTGGTCTTTTATCAGTTGCAATTAGTCAAAAATATGTTACTAATTAAATCTAGATATCCTTCCTTTACATAAGTGTTGACCGACAAAACTTGTTTTCCTAATCATTTCACTGCAATATTTCCAAGTTGAATCTCTTACTTGTTTTAGTAATCATAAGGAAAAACCAATAATTGGTTGCTAAATATAGGAAATATTTTACACTTAAATCATTTCACTATCAGGATTTTCTTTGTCAGATAAATGATTAATATTTTTTCCCTTGCTAATCAATGATCATCACTGCAAGAAGTTATGGTTTATATAGCAACTATGTTTTCCAAATTTCTAGATAACTTAATCAGATTAATGACTTCTGTGCTTTGCAGAATGAATTGATAAAGCCAACAATAAATGGAGTATTGGACATCATGAAAGCATGCCTCAAAGCGAAGACAGTTCGGAGGTTGGTGTTCACATCATCCGCTGGAACTGTCAATGTTGAAGAACAAAAGAGGCCCGTTTACGATGAAAGTAACTGGAGTGATTTGGAATTTGTCTACGCCAAGAAAATGACTGGATGGGTTAGTAAGAAGCCTAATTGCTCATTTTTCATTTTTTATTTCTTTAATCGTTCAAAGAAGAAAAAAACTTTAGACCCTTTCTTTGTGGTTTCTAGATGTATTTTGTCTCCAAGACTTTGGCAGAGCAAGCTGCCTGGAAGTTTGCTAAGGAGAATAACATGGATTTCATCACTATAATTCCTACTCTTGTTATTGGTCCATTCCTTATGCCATCAATGCCTCCCAGCCTGATTACTGGCCTTTCACCGATCACCGGTACTTTTGATTTTGCCTTTTCTTCTTCAAGGTTATAATACATTAATTCTTCTGTAATTATTTCTGAGAAATAAATGCAGGGAATGAAGCTCATTACTCGATCATTAGGCAAGGCCAATTTGTTCACTTGGATGATCTGTGCATGGCTCATATATTCTTGTTCGAAAATCCTAAAGCAGAGGGCCGATACATTTGTTCCTCCCATGCTGCTACCATTGTTGAACTTGCCAAATTACTCAGAGAAAAGTACCCGGAGTACAATGTTCCTACGAAGTATGCCACTTCTAACAGTATAAAAACTCGGCATGAAAATTCTCTTTACTTCCTTGGATAGGTTACAATATTTGGTTAGTTAGCTGATCATGTAAATATTGGTGCTCAGGTTCAAAGATGCCGATGAAAACTTGAAAAACGTAGTCTTCAGTTCCAAGAAGTTGCTGGACTTGGGTTTCCAGTTTAACTATAGTTTGGAGGACATGTTTACAGGAGCTGTGGACACATGCCGAGAAAAGGGGTTAATTCCTGCTCCTATTAAGAGCACAACTCCTGTTTCTGTTGAGAGGGCTGTCAATGGTACCACCCCTGCTTCTATTTAGACGATAGTCAATGGTACAAGTTAGAAGAAGAACAATTAATATCTACCACGGATGTAATGCTCATGGCGGCTTTGGTTTTGGTTGAATGAAAACAAAGATTTTCTCTGAGGAGTTTGTTCTTGCTGATATATTGAATAGGGGAGGGAACCAACTGATGTAAAATCTAGTTTATCACGAAATGGTTATCATAATTTGTTTCAAGAATATTAGATCAGATTAGAGGTACCCCTAACCTAAGAGGAAATATTCAAAAATGAATGGTAAATAATGAAAAACCAATACCCTTTGATATCACCAATACAGTAGAAGTTATCCTTGGCGCTGGTACAAGTAATCAAGGTTGAAGATTTGAATGCAAAGCACTCAGATTCGAACTTTTACAATCTCCTATTGATAGGTAATTTTTAAATTCAAAAAGTCTTCAAACCAAAAAAAATTACATAAACTTCTTTGTAAGTTAACGTTTTTCTTAGTTTTAGAGATGAGATAAAATGACTTCTCCTACTCCTAATCTTTTCTTGATAAGAAAAAAAAGTTATTCCAGAAAATACCAAACTTTGAACATATGTTTGGTAGTTGGGAATTTTTTTTTTTTTAAATGATGGGATTATGATGATTTTCGAAAATGTATTTGTTCATGAAAAGTTTGGGCTCATTGTCGGTATATCTATATTAAGGCCTGAAGGTGATGTGTTTTCGTCTTAAATATTAGGCCTGAAGTTAAGATTTTTAAATTTTAATTCATTCCAATGAGAGTAATTTTTTAATTAGAAGAATACCATATTTTCATTTTTTAGATAATAGTATTTTTTTTATTTAATTAAAAAATATTTTTGATTAGTTTAATAATAAATAAATAAATAATATTTATTTATACACATAGGGGAGCCAGGACTGGCCCAGTCTAAGCCCTTTAAGGCCCAGCCCATTATCCATCCCCAGTTTTTTTTTATGGGCTGTTTGAACGGCCCTTTGAACTTTGCGCCATCCCCTTCTTAAGCCCATACAACTGGTTTTAACGTTTCAGCGGTTTCTCTTTCCCACCCAAAACAATGGCGGCGATACCTGGCCACCCCACATTCCGATCGCACAAATTCCCTCTCTCTTCCACCGCCTCCTGCTCCTCCTCCTTCTCTGGTGGAGTTCTCCGATCTTCCCGCATTTCCTTCGCTTCTCCTCCGTCGGGCCGCCGAAACCATATCTCTTGCCAGGCCTCCTCCGCCACGTCACTACGTTCTTTCTCCGTCAATGGGACATGTTCATTCTTTGCTTTCTCTTTCAGTCTTTTGGATAATTTATATTTGTTACGATATTGGATGTGCAGTTTCTCACGATTCGATTGTGAAGTTAATTTGGTGATTGCGCTTGGAATTAGGGTTTGCATCTTGCTTTAATTATTGCCTGATAATAGCAATGTTCATTAGACAGATAAATTTTTGTTTTTTTCTTTTCGAATAAAGCAGGTTTATATGTATATTTATAGTTAAAGACTTGTATTTTTTTAATTAATAATTTAGGATTTAGGGTTTAAACAAATTTTCTTTCTCAATTTCCTCCGGTGCTACTGGCATCATTCCCGGCCCACCATTGTGCCCTTCAAATATCCCTTGCTTCTTCCGTTTCTCGATGATGTTCTTCTACCTTACATCTTTCTAATCCCATTAAGTTTCTGAGACTCTTGAATGATGTTGCTAGTTGAGGTGCCTTGGCTCATGATTACCTCGTACCCTGCTCGGAAAGAGTCCATTCCGTCAGCGAACAGTCGCCAGAACAATCCACCGATAGCTGCAGCTGCCCCCCTAACCTAGAATAAATCAGAAGGGCCAGTTTATATAGAGATGATGATTATTTTTATATTTCTGACTCAATACTCTGCATGGTCATTCAAGGGGATTAATGAGCTACAGAAGCAGGCTTGAAAAACGTTTCCTTTTCTGTGTACTTTGGAGATTCTTATTGGACCAATGATCTGCTTACAGTTCTGTTTTGATTGACAACTTTACAGAATTGGTATCCGGCCAAAATACTTGAATTTTATGAGGACCCACACTACTAAATGATTACTTCTGACACAGCTAAAAATTGGAGAAAGTAGAATAGGATTAAACAATAATACTACTCTTAGTTGGTAACCATCAAATCCATTTTGATTGATAGTAGACTGGTAGCCTTGCTATGGGCTAATCCCACATCCACAAGGCTCAGATCAAATTCTAAAGAAACAACGCACACAGCCTGCCCCATATTGGATTGAAATCGATGTCGAAGAAGAACCGCGCTATCATTTTGAGAAGAACATTTTTGTTTTTAGTTTTTATATCACATATTGAGATTTAAGCTTCGAATTCACGTGATTTTGAGATTTGAATATTCACCCTTTCGGTACTCTGATCAATTTTATTGTCATAGTTCATACCCTTGTGAGTTATTATCCGTTCTGGCCCTTCTGACCTCACGATTTTGTCTTACAAAAGACGTCTCGTAAAGCAGAGGTGTTATGAACCCTTATATATCCCAGTGACCCTCCTATTATGTTCGATGTGAGATTCAGGACTCTTCCTTAGGTTCGTGACATTCTCTCGCACCCAATCTCGTGATGTCCTTATCACGGAGGCTGGCCACTCTGTCTACCTCCCTCGAGGGGCTTGACGTAGATCAAACGGTTTAGGGCTGGCTCTAATACCACTTGTCACGGGTTGAGACTTAAGCTCCGAACCTGCGCGGCTTCGGGATCCGGGCATTCACCCTTCCGACGTCCCAAATCAGCCTTCTTGTCATGGTTCACACCTTTGTGAGGTATTGTCCGTTCTGACCCCCCTGGCCTTACGATTTTGTCTTACAAAAGGCGCCTCACAAGGCGGAGGTGGTGTGAACCCTCATATACTCCAGTGACCTTCCTATTATGTTCGATGTAGGATTCATGACTCTTCATTAGGTCCGTGACACTTGCACGTTTTACACTAAAAAGTTGACACAGAAGTTTAGTGGAATTGGAGAGGAGTAGGTAATGGTTGAACCAACTCCTTACGTGCAAAACCGACAACCAACCGCGTGACGAGATCCATGTGTTAGATAGAAAAAAACTACAGCGTCGTTTATTAAAATCATAGGCCAAACCTTACTGAAAGTGACAGTACAAAGCAGAATATTGTAGAATTAAATTATTAAGTACTTTGTTTTGTCTTTCATTTTGATCGAAAATCGAATAGAAAGACAAAAGAAAGGGAAACAAAAAGGTATATCGTATGCGTGACAGGTAATGTGTCATGGACCGTGCGTTCTTTTTGTTTTTGTATAATAAAAAAATTTGAGGTATACAGGTTATTCAATTTTCAAGATCAAGATAAAATGTATCATACTTGATAGTTTAAGATAGGTGATTGTAAGTCGTACATTCGAGATGATTTCAACAAGTGATCACCGACAAGACTCAAACCCAAGACTTTTTCATCGATGAGGATGACCTTAACTAATTGAACAAACCACTCGTTGGTGTGCGTTCTTTAAATCACGTTACTAGGCGATATCAAATCTATTCATAATCGATTCTTAAGTCTATTTTTTTATGGATAACTTGCTATCAATCTTTTAAGTTGCATTCACATGAGTCGTTATTGGCTTGGACCATGTAGGATTTCTCGTAATATTCTTAAATTTGTTGAGGCAAGAATCCAACTCCCACCGAATTATCAACCTACAAGTTTTTAGGGTAGCCTTGAGCGCTCATCCATACTCGCAAGGATCAAGGTCTCAAACATCAACCCATTAAGGTTCATAAGGGAGCATAATCTCGATTTTGTTATTAGTATCTCAAATTTGTATGGTGAGAACCCAACACCATACTTGGTCAAACTTTTTGCAAGCTTTCGTCCTAAAACCCTAAGACACAACATGATTATTGGTCAGTAGCCAGCTCGGAGCCATTTTAAGCTCAACTTGTTTTTATAAAACATCTATCTTAGGGCATCGACCTTAGCCTCACTTTAGACTACTTGCACACATGATGGACACTTGACTTCATGCCCATCCCATTTCAAAGAACTCAGGTGTGCTACCTCAGCCATAACATGCCTCTACTGAATGGTCATAAGAGTCTAACAACATGCCTCCCTGCTAGTCTACTAATCCTTTAGGCTCGATGGTGCCCCTCCTATACAACCACCATCTCATAATCCTTGGTTACTTATCGATCCGACTTAATGAGGGGAAATCGAAAGACATAGTGAATACTAACATCTAATCTCATGGTTTAACACAAAAGCATGATACGGGACCCACCAACTCTAATTGTCCTTGAGTTTACTATGACTCAAGAAAACATCGTACTACACTCGTGACCTAATGAAACCTACCCACTTAGACACCACATGTGCCTACGAGTAGCTCATTTCAAACTAGCTAGGCCTTCATCTATCAAGCTAACCGAGGGGTGATGGAGAGCTAACACCAGACATCCCCTATAAATAGTGTAGGAAATTTTACAGCTATGCTATCAAGAACCATAAGAATGTTTAAAATAGGGACATTTTTCTTCCTAACCACTCAGGGCCCTTTTCAGCCAACTCAGAGCCAAGTTACTTACTTCTTGGCCCCAATGATTCTAAGATTTTGCTCATTGCTCTACCAACTCACTCAATCATACCATTACATGACTTTAACCATGAGCATCTGAATCGCTCCAAAGTGTCTGCCCACTATTCACACTTGCCTGTTCATCTTGAGACTGTAGAAACCCCATTTTGTCTAAAATTTTTAACGATCGAAAATAGGTTTTGACCATAAAATTAGGCCCAATTGAAAAGCTTCAAGCCCAAAAGGAAAATTTTAAAATTTAAATTTTAAATTTAATTTGATTTGATTTAATTTGATTTATTTATTTATTTTTATTTTACTTGTTTTCCCAAAAAAAGGTCCAAAGTAAAAAAAATATTTAAAAAAAAAGAAAAATCAGAAAACATAAGATTTTGGCTTGATTCATTTAAATCTTGTAAAAAGAAAAACTCAAAATCAAATCACAGATTACAAAATCACAATAAAATCATAATCGATTTGATTTATTTTTCAAAATTAAAGGGATTCAACCCCTATAAATAAATAGAAACCACACACAAAAGGGGGAAGAAAAATAAACTTTTAGTGATCTTAGTTTTCCAGATTTTTAACTCTAGAGAGGAATCATTCAAGTAAATTTTGGGATTTTTTTTTAGTTCGGTGATTTTATTTTGTTCTAAGTTTGATTTGATTTACCTTTGGATTTCCTGAATTTGGGTTTTAATATTTGAGTTTGATTTCATGTTCTATTGAGTTTCTAGGATTTTTGCTGGGGTTTTCTATTGATTTTTTATTCTAGGATTTCTGTTGGGTTTTGAAGA
This sequence comes from Durio zibethinus, assembly GCF_047325235.1. Lineage (NCBI taxonomy): Eukaryota > Viridiplantae > Streptophyta > Magnoliopsida > Malvales > Malvaceae > Durio > Durio zibethinus. Next base: position 1,589,915 of record NC_143181.1, read on the forward strand.
ATCTGAAAATTTTTTTTGGATTTTTTGGATTTAGGATGAACTTTTCGATTGAAGTTTGAAGTTTTTTCATGAACTTGGTGATCCACGTGAAGATCCATTCTTTAAGCCCTACTCGATCACAGGCTTTTTTTTTTTTTATTTGATTTTTTGTTTCTTTATTTCTTATTTTATTTTTATTCTCTTATTTTTCGTATTTAATTTTTGCATGATATATTTTGCCTAATATGATTATATATTTTATTTAATTACATGATTATTAATATATTTGTTTGCATAATTTTGTTTGTATGATTCATTTTTGCATTATTATTTAATAAATTTGTATGATATTTTATCTTAATTACATGATAATTTATATTAATTGCATGATATCATATTATTATTGCATGATATTATATTATTATTTGCATAATATTATTTTGCATGATAATTTTTGTTTTATTTGATTTTTTAATTTAAAAAAAGGTTTAAAAAATAAAAATTTTCAATCTTACCAAACTATTAGAGAATTTAAATTTCAAATTAAGTCTTTTCAAACTATTGAAGGACATAATAAAATTTTTAAATAAAATAAAATAATACATTTTTAATCCTACCAAACTATTAGATGATCAAAATCTTGAATTAAATCTTACCAAACTATTTAAAGATTTAATGAATTTTATCAAAGTAAACTTTTATAAATAATTTTCAAATAAAATCTCATCAAATTATTGGAAGATCTGCATCAAAGTAAAATCTTACCAAACTGTTGGAGGATTTTACTTATTATTTTTTAAATAAAATATATTAATGAACCCAAAGATGGAGCATATTCAAAGTAGGACATTAGTCTCTATGAATACTCTTGATATGATAAACTTATCTTAAATTGTTATCAAATTATTGAAGTAATTTTATGATCAATTTTTAATAATTAAATTACTTGGTAAAATTATAAGAATATTTCAAGGCTTGGATGATTTAAAATTGAATTAGTACCATCATTTGGATAAATGCTGTGAGGGTATTATAACCTTCCTCATACGTAATTGTACTCTCAAATTTAAAATATGATTTTATGGATTTTAGAATATACTATTTAAAGATACTTAAGTCTCTCTTGGGACTCATCTTTAAATATGACATATTCAGTCAGGTGGCCAATCGCATATAAACAAAAAAGATTAGTGACGATTCTTTAAGTTTATATCTAGTGATAAGTCCATGAATCTATACGTTATAGTAGGGACTAGGGCTTACACTGCTTGCACACTACTCTAGGACTACTATTTTGATCATAAGGCCTCGTTCGCTGCTCATCTTAAGGTTGATCATGGTAGGATCAAAGTTTACCAAGGGCTAACCATGACACTTTCTTCCATTTACTATGTCAATGCCCCCATCAACGCTAAGACCATACCCAACTCACTTATTACACACAATTGATATTTTTCATATGTCCCTTACTCGTGCCTTCAAGAATTGGGTCGTGATCCCATCAAATGATGCACCATACATAGTACTCATTCATTGTCAATATATAGGTGTTTCATCCCTGTTCCATTGTACTTCTTATGCTATTCTTGTATTGGATCATTCTAACTCAATTTGTTACTCATATGTGTCATTGTACTGATTCAACCATGATCACAAAATTGCAACCTAGAGGCATTTTTGTCGATTATGACCCTCAATCGAATGAATGACCACCTGTTTTGCCATAAATTGGTACGTCCTGTAAAATGTGACCCATTACACCAATAGTATGCCTATTGCACCAACTTTTTGATGCACTATTTTAGACATGGTGCTTAGGTCAACTGTATTCATGCGATACCACCCACAATAGACCATAGCATTGTGGTATTCAAACACTTTGTCATCTCATAACTTAGGTCCTTTCGACCCTTCCAAGGTCATTTTTCTAGGTGTGGCCTTTTGGCAACCACCCTTTGTGGCAGCCACTTAATGCTTACTATCTTGGTCTTGATCTTTAACTTAACCACGATGTTCAAAATACGTCATAGGCTTTACTACCTTGGTTCAGTTCCACAGGAAATAATGATTTTCCCTCACTTTTACTCAAACTCAGCTTGGCTTCCTATACAACTATGTCTCAATGATGGTTCCTTTTACTCTAATGAAGCTTATCTCACTTTGAATCAACCTCTACTCGACTCAAGCATAGCACATAGGGCATCTTATAGCCTACTCGATGTTTTAGGATTCGCTGATCAACTTTAATTTACAAGTTTCTTTTGATTGACTCAATCTCAGGGTTGACCAACCCATTCAATACTCAAGGTCTACTGACCCTTCTAAACTCAGTATAGATATCCATCTGTGTCCAAGGTTGATTTTCATTACTATTATTACTATTATTTTTTTATTACTATTATTAATATAGTATAGTATGCTATCTTATTATTATTATTATTATTATTATTATTATTATTATTATTATTATTATTATTATTATAGGATAGTTTATAGTATAGTATTATATTATATTATATCATCATTATTATTATGTTTTATTATTATATTATATTATATTTTATTGTTATTATTGTTATTATTATTATTATTATTATTATTATTATTATTATTATTTTCTTTTTTTTTTCTTCTTGATCAGTGATCCAAAAAATTGAAATTTGAGGATTTAATGCAGTCAAAAGCCTTAATTCATAATCAAAGGGGTTACAAATTCAACCTAAAAAATCAGCAAGGAACCTAGACTAATTTAGGGTTCGGGCATAATCTAATCCCAGGATTCAAGCTTGGGATTATTTTTGTCCGTTTCCTAAAATTTATCCTAAATAGGCCTATAAATTGGACGAGAAACCATAGAACAATATAAGGTGGATTTTAGGAGACAAGGTGAAAATTGGAAAAAAATTTTGATTGTTGCAATTTTGAAAAATAGTTTATGGACAGAATGGAAGTTTTTGGAATTTTGATATTTAATTTTTGGTTCATTTGAAAGATTTTGGGTTTAGATTTAGGTTTATGGGATTAGGTTTAGGCTTTTGGAAGGTTTCTGAAAGGATCTAGGCAGAATTTGAAGAATCTTGGAATTTTCTAGGATTTTTTTGAAAAAAAAAATTAGGTTTTGGATGAATGAATGAAGTTTTAGGTTGAATTTTTCAACGAAGTTAAATTTTTCAATGGAATTCTAATCGGATTTTTTATAAACCAATGGGTTTTTTAATTTTCAGTTAAATTTTTTGGTGACCTTCTTAGAAATCGATAGGTTTTTTTAGTTGCTAATTGAATCTCCAACGGGGTTCTTAGGAAATTTTTACAGAGAAGTTAGAGCTTCTCGGTCTAGAGAGAAGGGGTAGAGGTTTCTGAAACAAAAATGCTGAAAAGTTCCTTTTATAGTAGCCCAAAACGATATCATTTTAGATAATCTAGGATCCACGCGTTGATCCGCTAACCTGCTAGTCGATCAACACTCTGATTTACCCAGTCGCAGGTTTTCCTTTTTTCATTTTATTTTTATTTTCTAATTGTATTTTATTTTTAGTTTTTTATTATTTTACTAATTTTATTTTTATTTGAAATTTTTTATCATTTCTATTGTTTTGTTTTTGAAAATAAATAAGTTTTAAAATATATATATATATATAAATCTTTTAAAAAAATAAAAAAGAAAGAATAAAATTAAAAAAATGGGAAACAAATAAAAACAATAAATAAATAAATAAATATTTTTCAAATAAATTTATGGAATCCACCAAACTATTGAAAAATTTCATGAATCAGTTTTCAAAATATATATATATATAAAACAAAAAAAATAAAAACAAAAAAATAATTTTTATCTTTTAAACTATTAGATGATTGCTTCAAATTAAGTCATACAAAACTATTGAGAGACTTAATGAAATTCTTAAAAAAAAAATTACAAACTTTTTTATAATAAAATCTCACTAAACTATTGGGAGATCTGCTTCAAAGTAAGTCTTATCAAACTGTTGGAAGACTTTATTAATTTTTATGAATAAAATAAATTAATAAATACGATGATAGAGCATCTTTAAAGTGGGACAGTAGTCTCCATAAATATTTTTGAGGTGAAAAAATTATCTTAAATTGTTACCAAACTATTGAAACAATTTTAAGAATAATTTTTTATATTAAATAATTTGATAAATTATAAATATTATTAATGCTTGGATAATCTGAAATCAAACTGGTACCATTCTTTGGATAGGCGGTGTGGGGGTGCTATAATCTTTTTCACACGTAACCGTACTTTCGAACCTAAACTCTAGTTTCGTATATCAGAATTTACTATTTAAAGACACACAAATCAATTTTGAGACTCCTTTTTAAATAAGACAGATTTAATTAGATGGTCAATCACACCTAAACAAAAAAGATTGATGACAACTCTTCTTATCCATGTCTAGCTATAAGTCAATGGATCTATATATTATGATAGTTTGATGACTTCGTTGGGGATATTGAGAGTCAAGTCAGTAAATGATTTCTCATTATTCAAGCCTTGCTTAATAAATTTGAGATTATTTTTTTCCTTCCTATTTTTTTCTTTTCATTCTTTATATTTTGTTAGTTATTCACCTATATATATCTGTCATTCATTTACATGTACATAACATAAAACTCTCCACCTGAGCTCTATCCTTATGAAGGAGTGAAGTACCTATGCTTTCATGAGATTTCATGTCTATACATGGGCTTGTGAAACACTCTCATTCAAATTAAATATTTTTCACTTGAAGCCTATGATCAACGAGGATTGGGGCACTTAACAGTCTGTAATGGACAATGATGTAAGAAACAATTTGAAAACCTTTTAGAATTTATCTACACCACATGTAGTTAACTTTAAGAACCCAACTATATATATAGCCATACCTCCCATTTGTGTTAGAAAATCCCAAATAGGACCCATGATTGGATGTTCATTTGTAAGCTTATGTATTATCTTTTTGTATTTTTTATACTAACCTTGTATGTTGATCTTTGTATTTATCTATTTTTTTTACTAACTTTTTTTTTTATCATGCTTTTATATTATTAAGTTCATCATAAAGAATATTTGTCACAAAATAATTGTTAATAAGGAAAATCTTAATTATATCAATGGAAAGCCTAACAAAGTCTTTTACTGGCCTAAAAAAGGAGTCAGAAGAGTTTAAGCTTACAAATAAAAAGCTAAAAAAAAAAGAAATCCAAACACTGGAGCAAGAAAAAGATGGATGGAGGAATTTATACATTGATCTTAATACAACAAGGTCATCTATTTATCAGGAATTGGCCTAACTGTTGCAAAAAAATAGACAATTGCAAGCAAAAGTACAAGAAAAAGATGCAATGCTCTTTGTAGCACAAAAGCATAATAAATGCTAAATGAAGTGGTGATGGGAATCAGAGCACAAATAAAGGTTGTAATTGAAGAATATGATCAAATAAAGGAACCATATGTGAAAAAACATAATCAGTTAAAGTCCCTACTTGACAAAGTCATTGTGGCTATTTACAAAGCCAAAGATATGATGGAAGAGATTGAAAAGTGAAAGTGAGGGTGCCAACAGTATGAGTATATGGCCAAAAATTGGTAAATTTCTTTAATAAGGTGCAAAGCCAGTATACTTAAGCCATAGGTTTCTTTTCTCAATAATTCTAGACTTTTCATGGATATAATGTTAGATTTGGTTAAAAATAACTTTTAATTCAATAAAGATTTTCTTTGATAACAATTTTTATGTGGTAAATTTTTCTTACTACATTTATGCATTTTGTTTTAGTACTCATTCTCATGTATAGTTTAAGAGTCTCATGGACATCATTTTAAATTTGCACATTATGAGAAATCAAAGTTTAAGGATAGCTCAACATCAATACTACACTCAAGCTATCAACCTTTATTTGGTGCCAAATGTGACTATCCCTTTGAAATTCAAAGTATCAAAATTTGAGAAGTACGATGGTACTAAGTGCTCTATTACACATATCACAATGTGTTGTCGTAAAATGACAGCACACGCTAGCAATAAAAAGCTACTCATGCATGTGTTTTAAGATAGCTTGATGGGGTCTACAGTAAAATGGTATGTCTAGTTGGATAAGACTGGCATTAAGTCCTGAAAGGATTTAACTCAATCCTTCATTAACCAATATTGTCACATCATAGATGTGGCTTTTGATCACCTCTCATTACAAGGAATGGAGAAGAAAACATTTGAATCTTTAAAAAAATATGCCTAAAGGTGGTGGAATATCATTGTTCAGGTATAAAATTCCCTAACAGAAAAAGAAATAACAGTGTTGTTTGTAAGCACTTTAAAGTCACCAGACTATGAGAAGATGATAGAGAACACGACTAAAAATTTTATCGATATGGTAATTTTAAGGAAGATCATCAAAAATACAATCAAGAGTGGCAAATTGAAAGAAAAAAAATTTTCTGGTGCCAACAAAATGCCTAAGAAAAATGAAAGTCAGACTCAAGCTGTATATTTTGATAGACAACAATCCAAAAACTACTCACAGCCAATCTATCCCATATATCATTCTTCTGTAAGTCATGCTTTTGTTGTACTCAACCAATCAACTTCATGACTTTCTTATCCATCCTCACTTAGGTCCTCTGTTCGTTGAACTAACCCAACAGGTGATGTGCAAGAATCATGGAATCGAGAAAAACCTACTTTTGACCCTATTCTTATAAGCTACATAGATTTATACCAAGAGCTTTACAAGAATCATTTGATTGCTTTCGTTCCTGTAAAATAACTTGAACCTCTCTATCCCAAATGGTATGACTCAACTACTCACTGTGACTACTATTTTAGGGTGGTAAGCTATTTCATTGAAAATTGCATCCCTTTGAAACATATGATGCAAAGTCTGATCAAAAAAAAGTTGATAAATTTTTATACTAATGAAAACACAGTTTCCAATGTTAATGGTAACTCATCGCCCAACCATTCAAGGGCATAATTTTAGGGAAGATTGATTGGAACTGCTCATCATCTTAAGATTTCTTGATAATATGAATTTTTTTATGTACTTAGATTTCATTTTTATTTTTCATCATTTTAATGAAAGTGACAAATTTAATGCATTCCCATGACATTCTTTTTTTGTGTGAATACCTATTATTTACTTTTACTTTTTCATACATTTTCCCATACCTATTTTTTTATTTTGAATAATAAAGGTTTAGACAATCATGATGATAATTTAGGATTCAATACCATGGTTTGATTGATAAATTTGAGATTATTGGGACTCTGGTGAAAGTTTGGCTTATTAAAAGGTGAAAGTAATGCAACACATGATCTTTGTCATTGTTCACTCACAAGTCTGTTTTTAGTCAATGAATGTTCTTCATTAAGAGTATTCATGTTCGAAATAAGAAATGACCATCTTTCTTCTATCCTTTCAAAAAAAAGAAAAAATATATTCCTTGTTACCCCATTTGTGCCTATTAAAAATTTTTTTAGAGGAACCCTAACTAAGGATCACCCCTACACCAAAGGGCAAAGTTTGATAAACTTATTTATCTTTAGTGATTTTAGGGGCAAAACCTTTTTGTGCTCAAGTTTTCTTGACAACTGAAAAAAAATGAAAAAGAAATTGATTGAGCAAAATGCCAATGTACTCCACAAAAAAAAAGAGAATTTGTTGAGGCAAAACGTCAATGTGCTCCACATGAAGAAATGATCCCTGGTTTGATTACCTTTCAAAAATAATTTGGACATATTTTATCCCTTTCTTTGGCATCTTTTACCCTAGCCTATGTTACATCCCTTAAAAGTTTATTTTAATTAAATGTGAACATTCGATTTAAAGAATCATGAGTTGAATTAAGATAGATTTGTCATTAGATTGAGACTTTAATCAAAGTGTCATTGATGAATAAAGAGGAAAGAAAATGAAAAAAATTGAAAAAAAATGAAGTGAAAAAGAGAAAAAAAGGGAGACTTAGACTGAAAACCCGAAATGATGATTTAAGTAAAGAGGAAAACTCAAAAAAATAACTTCATGTGAAGATCTCAGGAATGAGAATAATGATTGGCTCAAAGATTGAAGAGATATGTTTTTGAAAGATGATTCTGAGTTTGAGTTCAAAATTTTTTGAACAATCGTTATTTTAGATGTTAATATCTTATTTGAATAAATTACAACATTTTGCCTTTGTTCACCCTTGAGTTATTCTTGGCCATACCTTTTGTTCTTTCAATAACAAAAACTCACCTTTCACCAAATAAGCATTCCCTAAATGAACCAAGGAAACGTATTATGTTTGTCACTTATTTGAATGATGACAAATAAATGAATAACATTTTTCATAAATAATTTTTCTTTCTTTTGAAAGAAGTCCAAGATGAGATAAGTGAAAGAAGCCTAAAAAGATACCTTAAAAAAATAAAAAGACAAACAATGTGACCCAAGGATGAATCTAATGATAGATTGGTTGACATGACATGTGAGTTATGATCAGATGAGAAGAAAGATATAGATCAGCTGACAAAATTTACTTTAAGATTATTAATACTAAGAAGCTAAGAAGAACTAATGGAGTCTTAAGAACTTTGTCACCACAATTGAAATTTCATGACATCAACATTATATACATCCTAGATAGGACATGCATTTGTAGTGTTGCATTATCACTTATCACTCATTTTGATCTTTATTCAGTCCAGATCATTTTTTTGACTCACGATATCATCTCGATCATTTATCTTTACCCCGATTCTATATTAGTTACTTTCAGACTCGCGGTATCGTTTCAGTTATCTGTTCTTTACTCAATTCAAATCATTTTTCTAACTCGTGGCATCATCCCAATCATTTATCTTCGATTTCGACTTGATTTTAATCATTTTCAAACTCGTGACATCGTCTCAGTCATCCAATCTCAGTTCGATCCAGATCATTTTCCTAACTCGTGGCATCGTCCCAGTCATTTATGTTCAACTTCGACTTGGTCTTGATCGCTTTTAGACTCATGATATTATCCTAGTTATTCGATCTCAATTCAGTTCAGATTATTTTTTTGAGTCATAGTATCATCCCAGTCATTCATCTATAACCTTGACTCGGTCTTAATTGCTATTAGACTTATAGCATCATCCTAGTCATCCAATCTCGACTCAATCTAGATCATTTTCCTGACTTACGACATCGTTCTGTTATTTATCTTTGACCTCAACTCCATTCTGGTCGCTTCCAGACTCGCGGTATCATTCCAATCATTCGATCTCGATTCAGCCTATATCATTTTCCCGACTCGCGGTTTAGTTCTAGTCATTTGCACTTGCTAATTTGATTCAAATAAAGTGGGTGCCTAAATCTTTGCATCATCTCTGTCTGATAGGAATGTGCAAAGATGAGCAAATATTGACAACCATCAGTGTCCGGGGTTGATTTTCATTACTATTATTACTATTATTATTTTTATTCCTATCATTAATATAGTATAGTATGTTATCTTATACATTATCATCATCATCATCATCATTATTATTATTATTATTATTATTATTATTATTATTATTATTATTATTATAGGATAGTTTATAGTATAGTATTATATTATATCATCATTATTATTATATATTTTTATTATATTATATTATATTATTGTTATTATTATTATTATATTTTTTTTTATTCTTTTCTTTTTTTTTTCTCAATCGGTGATCCAAGAAACTAAAATTTAGGGATTCAATGCAGTCGAAGGCCTTAATTCATAATTAAAGGGGTTACAGATTCAACCCAAAAAATCAACAAAGAACCTAGACCTAATTTGGGATTCGGACAGAATCTAATCTCAAGATTCAAACCTAAAATTGATTCTGTTTGTTTTTTAAAATTTATCCTAAGGGGGCCTATAAATTGGACGAGAAACTATAAAACAATACAAGGTGGATTTTGGGAGACATAGTGAAAATTGAGGAAAATTTTGGTTGTTGCAGTTTTGGGAAATAGTTTCTGGGTAGAATGAAAGTTTTTGGGATTTTGATATTTGATTTTGGGTTTGTTTGAAAGATTCTGAGATTAGGTTTAGGCTTCTGGGAGGTTTCTGAAAGGATCTGGGCAGAATTTAAAGAATTTGAGAATTTTTTAGATTTTTTTGAAAAAAATTAGGTTTTGGATGAATGTATGAAATTTTTTATTGAATTTTCCAGCGAAATTGAATTTTTTGATGGGATTCCGTCGATATTTTCTAAAAATCGGTGGGTTTTCCAGTTTTGGTTAAATTTTTTGATTACCTTCCTAAAAATCGATGGGTTTTTTCAATTTCCAATTAAATCTCCGATAGGGTTCTTAAGGAATTTCTAGAGATAAGTTAAAGCTTTTCAGTTTAGAGAGATGAGGCAGAGCTTCTGAAGCAAAAATGCTAAAAGTGCCTTTTATAGCAGCCCAAAATGGTGTCATTTTGGATAGCCCAAGATTCGCACATTGATTTGCTGACCCACGTGTCGATCTGCATTCCGGCCCAACCCGATCGCAGGTTTTTCCTTTTTTTTTAATTTTATTTTCAATTTTTTTTAATTTTATTGATTTTATTTTTATTTGAAATTTTTTATTATTTTTGTTGTTTTATTTTTTAAAATAAATAAGTTTTAAAATATATATAATCTTTTCAAAAAAATAATAAAAAACAAAGAATAAAAAAAAGAAAACAAATAAAAACAAAAAAATAAATAAATAATCTTTTTCAAATAAATTTATGAAATCCACCAAACTATTGAAAATTTTCATAAATCAGTTTTCAAAATATATATACAAAAAAATAAAAAAAAATAGTTTGTATCCTCTAAACTATTAGAGGATTACTTCAAATTAAATCCTACCAAACTATTGGGAGACTTAATGAAATTCTCAAAAAAAAATTTTATAAACATTTTTACAATAAAATCTCACCAAATTATTGAGAGATTTGCTTCAAAGTAACTCCTATCAAATTATTAAGAGACTTTATTAATTTTTTGAAATAAAATAAATTAATAAATCCAATGACAGAACTTTTTTAGAGTGTGATACTAGTTTTCATGAATACTCCTGAGATAAGAGAATTATCTTAAATTGCTACCAAACTATTGAGAGAATTTTAAGAGTAATTTTTAATATTAAATAATTCGATAAATTACAAATATGATCAAGGCTTGGATAATTTGAAATCAAACTGATACCATCATTTGGATATGTACTGTGGGGGTGCTATAACCTTTTTCGCACATAACCATAATTTTGAACCTAAACTCTAGTTTCATAAATCAGAATCTACTATTTAAAGACACTTAAGTCAATCTTAAGACTTCTCTTTAAATAAGGCATATTCAATTAGGTAGTCAATCACATTTAAACAAAAAAGATTGGTGGCGATCTCTCTTGTCCATGTTTAGCGGTAGGTCCACGGATCTATACGTTATAACACTCAAGGCAATACCAAGGTTGTTAATATCGTACCAAATAACCTTTCAATTTTTTTTAAAAATATAGTATATACTGATGCCAGTTATTTTGACATATTATTTTAGATTTTTCGGTTTAGTACAAATATATTTATAAATATATATATGAACTTATACATCATAATATTATAATAATTTACCAAATAAATGTGCAATATATTCAAAAATGAAATAAATAACTTTAAAAGCATAAGAAATAATATAATAAATTTTTCATGATATTTTTAAACATTTAATTTGATCATATAATATTCAAATAAGTATTTTTCATATAAATATTAAGATAAAAACAAAGATATGAAAAAAATTCACTAAGGCTTTATGATTCTTAAGCTTTATAAAAGGAGTATAATTGTTTTCTTGAAAAAGAAATTGAAATACTTATAAACTTTGGTTTGAAAAAATAAAGTATAAAAAAATAAAAATAAAAAATAAAGTAACTTAATTTTTAAGGGTTATTTTGTCAATTAATTTTATTTTTATTAAGTTAAAAATAATTAAATAACAAAAAAAGTTAAAAATTATAAAATATATTTCACATTCACGCACCAGTCGAAAAATGCTATTTCACTGAAATTCACCGAAACATATCAAAACTAATGAAAACAACTGATATTACCTGGTACCAAATTTGGTATGAAAAATTATTCTTAAATGTATTGTATTTTGGTATAATTAGAGCATATTAGTTAGTACGGATGGTACCAAAACAAAATTAACAACTATGGCCAATACCACTAGCTTTCATACTCAAAATTTCTTATACGTGGCTTATCTCTGCCTTGCTCAACTCATCTAGCCCATTGACCATATGTAACTTGTTATGCTAAATTTATCAGCTTGTTCAACTTAATCGGTCCTCTAACCTACACAACTCATATGGCATCATTCATTGCCATGTCTTGTTAGTTTGCTTTGTTGAACTGCACACTATCATAGTTCACTAACCAACACAACTTGTAAGGCCTTTGCTCTCAACCAACACAAACATAGTCTACTAACCAGCATAATCTCATGGTCTTTTGACCATCAGAACTTATAGTCAATCGACCATCACAAACTTTATGCTTCAATCATAAACCAATTTAAACTCATCTCGTACCCCTGTTAGGGCGCCTACAGCACATAACAATGCATATATTAGTAACATCTTCTTAATACACATGACTCATGTCTTTTAGGACAAAACTCGTTTGGCCCACATGGCCTCATTCAACACTAATTTATGGTATAACACTTTTCACATTTCAATCTTATCTATTGTCTACCATTCAAAGGGCATCACATGCTTGCATGAGCCAACATCATTTGCCAGGTAAGGCTAGACTCACGTGACTTTTTGCTTGGCATCTAAGAGCCTTCTTGAAGGTTTTGCACCGAGGCCAATTTTTCCACAACACGTATTTTTTACTCATTCTTGAGCCCATATAGCCACGATATCCGCATCCTTGTCTTTATAGCTTGTTTTAAACTAAACATTCCCTTAATTTATTGTTATCATGCCTACACCTAAGGCTGCTTTAATCCCACAGCTAAGCCAAACCAGAATCTGATACCAACCATCATAGACCATGCATTCTTTATACCAAAACCAAGCAACCATGTAGCACCAAGATTACTCATTGTCGATGTTAGCCTTTCTCAAGTTTATTTCCTCATGGACAACTTGTTACCAATCTTTCAAGCAACATTCACGTGAGCCTTTTTGGCTCGGACCCTGTATGGTTTCTCGTAACATTCCCAAACTTGTTAAAGGAGGAACCCACTCCCATCATAGCATCAGCCATAAGTTTTTAGGGTGGCCTCAAGTACTCATCCTTACTTGCAGGTATCAAGGTCCTGAGTATTGATCCATTAGGGCTCATAAAAGCGCGCAGTCTTGGTTCTTGTCTTAGTATCTTAAACTGGCGTGGTAAGAACCTAACACCATGCCTATCTGGATCTTTTGCAAGCTTTGTGCTTAAAATATTAAGGCATAACACAAATGATAGTCAACAGCTAACTCAGAGCCACTCTAGGCTTAACTTATTCCCATGAAATTTCTATCTTAGAGCCTCAACCCTTAGCCTCACTTTAGGTTACCCGCACGTATGATGGATACTCGACGTTATGCCCATCCCACCTAGAGGTACTCGAGTGTGCTACCCAAGCCACAACACACCTCTATTGAATGGTTACAAGGGTTTAGCAACGTGCCTACTTGCTAGTCCACTTATCTCTCAGGCTCGATGTTACCCTTCTTATGCAACTACTATTTTATGATCCTTCATTACTTATCAATCTGATTCAAAAAAATAAAAAATAAAAAAGCATAACGAATATTATCATCTAATCTCATGATTTAACGTAAAAACATAATACGAGACTCATCAACCTCAACCATCTCTAAATTTATAATGATCTAAGAAAATATCATGTCACCCTTATAATATGACAATACTTGCTCATATAGACATTACATGTTCTTAGAAGTAATTTACTTCAAACTAACTAAACCCCCGCTTGGTAGACTAGTCAAGATGATGGTAGAAAGCTAACATTAAATGTCTTCCTATAAAAAACGTAAAAACTTTTATAACTGTCAAGAATCATAAAAATATGAAATAGACACTTTTTTCTCTGACCGTAAGACTCTCTTCGATCAATTCATAACTCTTTTCAATCAACTCAGGATTCAATGACCTACCTCTTAGCTTCAATGATTCTAAGATATTACTCGTTACTCTAGCAACCCACCTAAGGGCACTCACACGTAATTTCAACAGAAAGCACCCGAATAGTTACCAAGATCTAGGGTGCCCACTCACTGTTTGCATTTGCTTGTACATCTCGAGACTAGAGCTCACGCTATCACCAACTACGCTAGAACTACTATCCCAATCACAAGACCTCGTTTGTTGCTCATCTTAAGCTTAGTCATGGCAAAACCAAGTTTCACCAAGGTCTATCCATTACTCGTTTGGATCATGGCTTATCATCTGCTTTTAGACCGTGGCTAGTTGTGCGAGCCACTTTGCGTGACCATGGTTGGTCCTTTTTTTTTTTTTTGTCTCTTTGTTGTCATTGTCATCATCCATGATCGATGGCTCATGACTTAAAGCAATTTTTTTATTTTTTAAAAAATAAAAAAATAAAAACCTGTGGTAATATAGTTTCGTAGTATTTTAATTAATATTATTATTTTTATTTATTAATGGAACAGACAATTTGGAGAAGGTAAAGCATTTATTGGAGTTACCGAAAGCTAAGACGCAGCTGAATCTATGAATGGCAGACTTAAATGAAGAGGGAAACTTTGATGATGCAATCGAAGGTTGTCGGAATGTGTTTTATGTCGCCATATCTATGGATTTTGAGTCCAAAGATCCTGAGATATTAATATAGAAAAAATCTTTAGCGTTTATTAGCTTGAATTAGATGAAACTCTTCTAAAACGTGGGTTTTAGGGTTAAGTTCTAAGCCAAAGATGAAAAGCTAAATATTTTTCATTTATGATAAGCATTAAGCAGAAATGATCGGAATAAGAATTTAAAATTGTAGCTTAAAATCAAGAATGAAAGCAGACTTTAATCAATTTTTATTTTGATATTTGCTTTTTGGTTAAATATGAATAAGTTTAAACGAAGAGAGGGAATGGAAACTATATATATTTCCATTCTTCTAGGATAAAAGATAAATTTGAAAATATTTATTTTAAAATAGGATTTTTATAAAAAAAATAATAATAACTTCTAATATGGTACGTCATATATATAGATATTTCATATTTTACGTTTTACTCAAAATTAATTATTGTAAATATATTAAGAGAATATTTATGAAATATTATTCTTTTATTAACTTTCGTCCAAAAATAAAAGTATAATGGCAAAATTCATGTTAACAAATAAACAAAGAAGATGCTAATGCGTTATTATATTATATTTTTTGTTTAAAAATTATAATATCAAATGAAAATATGGCAACTCCTCTAAGTTTGAAAACTTCACCAAGTGGCAGCAATGTCAACATCAAGTTCTTTCTCATCATTCTATGTTTTACATAACGATAAAACATAGAATAAATTGTTTTATGCTTTGTAGAATGAAGTCATGAAACCGACAATCAATGTATTCAAACTTGTTAGAAATCGAGTACCCAAGTTCTGAACTATCAAATTTAATGGGGTTTCGTTTGTTGAAAAACATTAATCAAATTAAACGTCACTGAGAAAGGGTTTTTACGCTTCTAATTATAACCTAAATATTGTGGTTATGAGATAATTGTCTCTTCGATATAGTTACATCTCTTTTCAGAAGATGATCGAGTCTCCTCATCTTTTGTTCTGTTCTCAAGTCCCTGATCTTATGAAGCTTTGTTTATGTAGTAAGCCAATTTGTTAACATATCACTGAACCATTTTTTAATTACATAATGACACCGAGCCCTTATTGCAGTCCGCACCACTAAATTAGTTGCTTATTCTTTGCACCAACAATTAAGAATTGTTTTCGCCCAGTTGCTGCTTCAAAAATTAAATTACAAGCTTTTGATAAAAAATGAGCAATTCTGGTCAGATGCAATTACCAAAGAGTCAAAAGTGCTGCTGAAAGCAAAGATGAGAAAAAAGCAGGGATATCAATTTTATTTATACTTAACGGAGAACCTGATTTTATGGCAATTCTTACAAATCTAAAGTTTGGAAATTTGAATCTTAGTGGGTCATAAGTAGAATTTAAATCAAGTGAAAATGATAATTTGTATAGGCAGCACGAAATTCCAAGCCAGGCAGGAATTTAGCTCATCTAGAATCCGGACTTAGTTGAAATGGGTTAATCCAATAATGCTGGAAAGAGATTTAAGTTCAATTTTTCACATGTTGCACAGCCATTGAAGCTTTGTTAGTTTGAAGATGCCATAAAATCGAATGAATGGAAAGTTAATTTGTTCTGTTCTTCAAAGCAAACAAGCGAATTAGTCAGTTGACAAGTGAGTTTAACTACTCTGTTAGTGCACCGTTAGATGGAAGTAAACATCAATGGCTCGAAATAGAATTATTGAAGCCTTTTTTCTGTTTCCGTCTTTGTCAGTTTTGCTAAGGCATGTCCAATCTTATAAAAGCTACCAACGCCATACTTTTGTCAAATTTATCAATCTTAAGAAAGCCATGGGATCATGATCCCAAACCGTTTGTGTCACGGGAGCGTCTGGGTTTATTTGATCGTGGCTCGTCATGAGGCTCCTGGAGAATGGTTATACGGTTAGAGTCACCGTCCGTGATCCTGGTTCGTTTCCCTTCTCACCATGATGTTTACCAAATAATCATTGTTGACTTTAATTTGTATCTTTGGTCTGCTGACTGAAGTATTTTTCTTTTTCTGTCAAACAGATAATGTAAAGAAGGTGAAGCACTTGCTTGAGCTGCCTAAAGCCGATTCCAACTTGACTTTGTGGAAGGCTGATTTATCTGAAGAAGGAAGCTTTGATGCAGCAATTGAAGGCTGCTCCGGAGTGTTCCATGTTGCCACGCCAATGGATTTTGAGTCCAAGGACCCTGAGGTTTGGTCTCTTATCAGTTGCAATTATTCAAAAATATATTACTAATTAAATCTAGATATCCTTCCTTTACAAAAGTGTTGAACAACAAAACTTGTTTTCCTAATCATTTCACTGCAATATTTCCAAATTGAATCTCTTACATGTACCACTCACAAGCCTAAACATGGCATCCCACCCATGTACCACTCACAAGCCTAAACATGGCATTTGGTATGCATTTCCCGAAAACTGAACGTTTTGTGTTTTCCATGCAGCCACCAAAGTTTGAATTTTATGATCCAAAGACACCTTTCTATACATCTCCAAGATTCTTGCCTCCTACCAAAGTTGATAAATGCAAGGTATGACTTTAAGCTTTAGTTTATGTTGTGATTAAAAATTTGCTTATCTTATTTCGTGGCTAATTGGTTGTTGCAGATTGTTGATGCCATAATTTCTCATGGTTGTTTCTTGCGAGAATGTAGTATACAATACTCTCGCGTTTGGAGTCTGGCGTTGAGCTTAAGGTGATTCAACATCTTCTACTTCCCATAGAAAAGTATCTAACAAGGGCTCATAGTACCTCTTTTTGATGATAAACTGCATTTTAGAAGCAGGACTCACTTTCTGGTCCTATACTTTTTTAAGTCACTCCGGCCCATCACTAATTGAACAATTTAGAGTTAGTAATGCCATTGACTACACTTGAGAAGATCCTAGACAATTTACTTGGCACCACAAGAGGCAAATTATGGAGATTAAATATGGAGATATTTCCTGCTGCCTCAACAGTCCTGAATGGTTGTAGCAATTAATTTAAGATTTTTTTGGTGCAACCTCTTATGCATCTCAAAAGTTCCAAGATGCATAAGAAGTGGTGAACATATCCGAGCAAATCACATGATTAACTAGTCAACCAGCGGGCAGAAGCAATAAGACGATAATAATTACTCGCTCTGAATCAAAAATACAAGTGGCAACTGTTAGTCTTTATTTTATAACAAACTTCTTTCAGAGGTGTTTATTTTTAATTTTATCTAAAAGTTTTACAATTTATCTTCGTTATGGTTCCTTTGCAGGATACCATGATGATGGGGGCAGACTACTACCAAACTGAGTCGAAAATGGCATCTCTGCTAGCAGAAGGAAAGGTTCCCATTGGTGTTGGACAAAATACAAAGATCAAGTAAGATTTAGATTGAAAAACCGCCTGTCACCAACAGCATCTATTTTTTTTTCTCTCTAAAATGTTCTAATCGATCATCTCCATCTTGCTCTTGTGTTTTGGAAGGAATTGCATAATTGACAAGAATGCCAAGATAGGAAAAGATGTGATTTTATCAAATAGTGATGTAAGTATTGCTTTCCTTGCTATGGATGTCTGGTATATCTAGAATTTTCTTTTCTTTATAATTTACTTGGAGACATGTAGAATGCTTTTTCACTTGATAATTTTAATCCGCTTTGACCACTCAGGCTGTTCAAGAAGCTGAGAGACCAGAAGATGGTTTTTACATTAGGTCTGGGATCACAGTCATAATGAAGAATGCAACGATAAAAGATGGAACCGTTATACAAAATTTTGATTTCTTCCATAGGCTGCTCTGTTCGATTGGGCCCGTGAGGGAAAGCTGAGAGCCCTGACCTGCTGCCTTCTGCTGTTTTGCATTGAAAATATAGGAGTAATGCTTTGTATATGTAAAAAATAGGAAAGTTGCTACGCAATTTTCAAATCGATTCAAATGCCATTTTCTTTATTTATGTCTTCATGAATTCATTTAGTACTGCAAAAGAATGTGGCTTACAGAACAAAATAAGTTGGTTCATCAAGTTAGTATGCAAACTTTACTGTTCTAACACCATGACAAATTTTCTTTCTCAATTTCCTGCTCTGTTACTGGCACCCTTCCCAGCCCACCATTGTACCCTTCTGATATCCCTTGCTCCGAGACTCTTTGAGTAATGATGTCGACAGTTGAGGTGCCTTGATGAGACCTAAATATTTGATCTTGATGAGACCCATATTACTGAATAATTACTTTTGACACAACTAAAAATTGTAGAAATTAGAATAGTATTAATTTAACAATAATCCTACAAATTGGTAACCATCAGGTCATTTTTAGTGATGGTAGTCTGGAAGCTGTGCTACGGCTTATCCCACTTTACTATTTCAATTTTATTCATATTTATTGTAAAATCTGATTTTTTATCCTAATGAAAATAAAGATGAATATTATATTTTGCTTATGAGAATTTGAATAAATATAATTTTAAATTTTTATTAAGTATAAAAATAAAAACAAATAATGTAACACTTATCTTGTATCATACCTTATATATATATATATATATTTAGTAAATATATTTTTATTAAATAATATAAATTATTATTTTAAATTAATTAAAATCAAATATATTTTTATTGAAAAAATATATATTAATAAAAAAATTAGTTAAATATACAAAATAAAAATTAAATTTTTTTTATTTTTTTAAAAAATATATATAAATTATTTATATCCATTAAATATTGAAAAATAAAAATAAAAATAAATTTAAAATATGTATTTAATATAAATATAAAAATAAATATAATATAAAAAATCAAGAATAAAAATAAAAAATATTTTGCTCTCTTCATACCTTAACTATTAACATTCTTCTCCCAATTCCTCAAGGCACATATCAAATTCCAAAGAAAGAATGTGCACAACCTACCCCGTGTTGGATTGAAACTGATGTCGAAGAAGCACCGCATTAACGTTTTGGGAAGAACATTTTTGTTCCCAGTTCTTGTACGTTTTTACACTAAAAACTCCACACAGAAGTCTAGTGAAATTGGATAGGAGCAGGCAATGGTTGAACCAACTACTAACGTGCAAAACGGACAGCCTACCACGTGACGAGATCCATGTGTTAGATAGAAAGAAACCACAGCGTCGTATATTAAAATCATGGCCAAAACCTAAAGTTCAGATAGGAATATTGTGGTATTAAGTTATTACGTACTATGTTTTGTCCTTCTCTTTGACTGAAACCGAATAGAAAGACAAAAGAAATGGGATCAGAAGGCGAGAACGTATGCGTGGCAGGCGCGTCTGGTTCATCGGATCATGGTTTATCATGCTGCTGTTAGAACGTGGTTATGTTCTACGTTCCACTCTGCGCGACCCTGGTTGGGCCCTTTTTTTTTTGTCACTTTCTTGTCATCATCATCCATGATCGTTGACTCATGATTTAAGCATTTTTTATTCTTTAAAAAATAAAAAAATAAAATCCTGTAATAGTATAATTTAGTAGTATTTTAATTGATATTATTATTTTTGTTTATTAATGAAACAGGTAACTTGAACAAGGTAAAGCATTTATTAGAGCTACCAAAAGCTAAGACACAGCTGACTCTATAGAAGGCAAATTGAAGTGAAGAGGGAAGCTTTGATAATGCAATTGAAGGCTGTAAGGGTGTGTTTCATGTCGTCACACCTATGAAATTTTAGTCAAAGGATCCTGAGGTGTTAATATAAAAAAAAAAATTCTTTAGCATTTAGTAGCTTGAATTATATGAACATGTTCAAAAATGTGGGTTCTAGGGTTCTAAGTTCTAAGTTCTAAGTTCTAACCAAAGATGAAAAGCTAAACATTTTCCATTTATGGTAAGCACTAAACAGAAATGATAGAAATAAAAACATAAAATTGTAGCTTAAAGTCAAGAATGAAAGCGGACTTAAAATCAATTTTAATTTTGATTTTTGCTTTTTGGTCACATATGAGTAAGTTTAAACAAAGAGAGGGAATGGAAACTATATATATATATATATATATATATATCTATATATATAGTTTCCGTTCTTTTAGGGGTAAAGGATAAATTTGAAAAATATTTATTTCAATATAAGATTTTATAAAAAATATATAATAACTTCTAATATGGTACGTCATATGTATATTTATATTACATGTGAATTATCCTGTTCATATTTTATGTTTTATTCAAAATTAATTATTTTAAATATATTAAGAGAATAGTTTATGAAATATTAGTTTATGAAATATTATTCTTTCATTAACTTTCGTCCGAAAATAAAAGTATAATGGCAAAATTCATGTTAACAAATGTAAAAAAAAATGCTGATGCGTAATTATATTCTATTTTTTATCTAAAAAAGTAAGAATATACCCTAATGTCTAATAAATGATGATAAGAAATCAACATTAAGTTCTTCTTTCTCATCATTCTATATTTTACATAACGATAAAACATAGAATAAATTGTTTTATGCTTTGTAGAATGAAGTCATAAAACCAACAATCAATGGAGTTTTAAGCATCATGAAAGCATGTGCCAAAGCCAAAACTGTTAGAAGGTTGGTGTTCACATCATCTGCAGGAACTATTGCTGTTGCAGAACACCAAAATTCCTTGTACGATGAAAGCTGTCGGAGCGATCTTGAATTTATCCAGGCCAAAAAAATGACTGGTTGGTTTAGCATAGATGCTTCTAACTTTCCAAATCATAACGATCGAAGACACAATCAAGGCAAAAAAAAAAAGAAAAAAATTCACTAATTTTTATCTTTTTTCCTGGTAGTATAGATGTATTTTGTATCCAACACTATGGCAGAGCAAGCTGCCTGGAAGTTTGCTAAAGAAAATAACATCGATTTTGTCAGCATAATTCCACCTTTAGTGGTTGGTCCATTTATTACGCAATAGATGCCGCCAAGCCTCATAAATGCACTATCTCCAATCACTGGTACAAGCTTCTGTAACGTGTTGGTCATTGCTCGAGTTAATTATGCACATAAATTTTTACCATAATTTTCTGATGGAGTTGTCTTAATGCAGGGAATGAAGCTCATTACTCGATCATAAAACAAGGCCAATTTGTTCATTTGGACGACTTGTGCAGAGCTCATATCTTTCTGTTCGAGAGTCCTAAAGCAGAAGGTCGCTACATTTGCGCCTCTCACCATGCTACCATTCTTGATATTGCAAAAATGCTCAGAGAAAAGTACCCTGAATATAATGTTCCTACCAAGTAAGTTCTTACTCAGCAAAGACCTGGTAAACATAATTTGTAAAGATTGGGATTATTTCATTGCGCATGATTTTAAGTTTCTACAAGAATTACCAGAATTTTGATTCATGACCTGATGTGACAATTGTGGTCAGGTTCAAAGATTTGAATGAGAACTTGAAGAGTGTGGAATTCTCTTCAAAAAAGCTCATGGACTTGGGATTTGAGTTTAAATACAGCTTGGCAGACATGTTTACAGGAGCTGTCAAAACATGCCGAGAAAAGGGACTGCTTCCTCTTTCTAATGAGAAGAAGACCAACATCAACTAAAAGAAAAACTATCAACAATGGGTGCCATGTCTTCCATTTCGAGTCGTTAAAAATAAAGATTTAGATGAGGCATTAGCTTTCCTGGTATAATAATTTGGGGTCGACCATATAAAAAGGGCAACTTTGTGATTTGTCTTATGTATGCAAACTTCTTAGAAATCGAGGACCCACTTTCTGAACTATCAAATTTAATGGGTTTCATTTGTTGAAAAACATTAATCAAATTAAATGTTATGAGAAAGGGTTTCTACCCTTCCAATTATAACCTATCTCATGTTCATATTCCACAAAATATTGTGGTTCTGAGACGAGTGGCGGCAGTTACCAAACAGTCAAAGGTGCTGCTGAAAGCAATGATGAGAAAGGAGAAAGGCCCTAACATTGCATCAAAAAGTCAGGGACCTGATTATTGGTAGCTACCACTCCACTAACACAATTTTGAATTGGAATTTTTACCAGGAAAATGGATGTTTTGGATGAGTATTGCCTGTGCAATTAAAGCTTCTTATTGTTGAAATCATTGACTCAACATGATTTAAAATGCCCATTTAAGTTGGTCGAAAACTATTGTTGAGGCCAACTTGGTAACTTTTGTACAAGTTTTATAAAAAATAAACTCATTTTCTTACCAACGGGAGTAACCCGTGTATAATTTGAAACAAAATCAGATAGATATAATTTGATTGAAAAAAAAGGATTAATTATGTGATAATGGCTACCAATTAGGTTGCTATCAACCAATCAAGTGTGAGGGAGATAAATTACACTTAGAGCCCATTAGAGCATATCAGAGAACTCATAAATATATATTGGACATTACTTGAACCCCAAAACTTAAGCCATTATATTCTTGGATTCTTCATGCATATATAAGACATCTTATTCAGATTTTTTAATAATGTGAGATTCTTTATTTACATGTAAATAATATCTCCATAATCTCTTCTTATTCACTTGTGAGTTTTGATTAAGTTTCACCTCCCACCTCGACTCTCCTGTGTGAGTAAATCCTATCATCACTTCACTTGTGAGTTTTGATCAAATTTCACCTCTCACCTTGGTTCTCTCGTGTGAGTAAGTCATATCAACACCTCTTTTGGGTAAGGCAACCTCACATCTTTAGTGCGCTTTGGGCTAAGTCACAGCACTTAACCTTGACATCTAAGTTGTCTCAGTGCTCCCTCAAGCTTACACTCCAGGTTAACTCAACATATTGCCCACTTGGGTGTTCCAAGTTTGCATATTATCATATACTCGCTACATTCAAGTCTAACATTTTAAATACCGACATTCGAGCATATGAAATTGATATACATGGTCAACCTTCGATCTGCTAACAATCTCTTCCCCAGCAATACTACTGGGATTCAAACCCATAATCTCGACTTTGATACCACTTGTTAGGGAGATAAATCACACTTAGAGCCTATGGGAGCACACCAAAAAGCCTATAAATACATGTTGAATACCATTTGAGCCCAAAAACTTAAGCTGTTAGGTTTTTTGGTCCTTCATGCATATATAGGATATCTCATTCAAATTTTTTAATAACGTGAGATTCTTTACTCATATACGAATCATATCTCAATAATTATACCGCTTATTAGGCCTAATGCAATAAACATAATAACACAGAAATAATATATCGTAATAAACCTATAGTAATAGACAATAATTAATAATCAACAACGCAAAAAAAATAAAGTATATCAAGATTTATATGAAAAATTCTCTAATATAAAGGAAAAAATCACAGGTCACTAAAAAAAAATCTCTACTATCAAATAATTGATATATAAAATTATTCTAGAGTTAATCAACAACTAAAGAGACAATTAGAGAAATTTCATTAAATAGATAACTCAATAAATATATCATAAATTTATTTCTAGAGAACTTCAAATCCGATCTTCATTATTCAAAATGTAAAACTTTGAATCATAAATTTACTAACAAAATTTCAGTTTAATTAAACTACCGATCGACTTTCATTCAATCAATCTTTTTTTTTTATATATATTTTCTTGACTTCTTTTTTTTTCTTTTTTTTCTTTTCAGATTGTGATGCAATTGTTTTTTTATTAAGTAAATAAGGTTTTGTGTAAAAAAAATAAAATTAAGACCCGTGATCTTTGATCGATCAAAACACAATTACGTGAGAATGGACCTCCTTTTCCTAACATCAAACACATGCGACTGGGTCAGTTGACACGTGAGTTTAACTGCACTGTTCATGCATTGGTAGATGGAACTAAACATCAATGGCTCGAAGTATAATGGATGAAGGCTTTTTTCTGTTTCCATCTTTGTCGGTTTTGCCAAGGCATATCCAATCTTATAAAAGCTACCAACGCCAAACTTTACCAATTATTATCTTCCTATTAGTGGTGAATAGCTAAGCTAAAAACCAATTTAAGTTTGTTAAATTTATCAATCTTAAGAAAGCCATGGGATCAGGATCTCAAACCGTTTGTGTCACGGGAGCGTCTGGGTTTATTGGATCATGGCTCGTCATGAGGCTCCTGGAGAATGGTTATACGGTTAGAGCCACCGTCCGTGACCCTGGTTCGTTTCCCTTCTCACCATGATGTTTACCAAATAATCCTTGTTGACTTTAATTTGTATCTTTGGTCTGCTGACTGAAGTATTTTTCTTTTTCTGTTAAACAGATAATGTGAAGAAGGTGAAGCACTTTCTTGAGCTGCCTAAAGCCGATTCCCACTTGACTTTGTGGAAGGCTGATTTATCTGAAGAAGGAAGCTTTGATGCAGCAATTGAAGGCTGTTCCGGAGTGTTCCATGTTGCCACTCCCATGGATTTTGAGTCCAAGGACCCTGAGGTTTGGTCTTTTATTAGTTGCAATTAGTCAAAAATATATTACTAATTAAATCTAGATATCCTTCCTTTACAAATGTGTTGACCAACAAAACTTGTTTTCCTAAACTATATGGTGCTAAATATAGGAAATACTTTACACTTAAATCATTTCATTTTCAGGATTCTTTTTGTCAGGTAATGATAAATATTTTTGTCCTTGCTAATCAATAATCATCAATGCAATACGTCAAAGGTTATTCTGCAAATAGCTGCTATGTTTTCCAAATTGCAAATACTTCTGTTCTTTGCAGAATGAAGTGATAATGCCAACAATAAATGGAGTCTTGGACATCATGAAAGCATGCCTCAAAGCAAAGACAGTTCGGAAGTTGGTGTTCACATCATCCGCTGGAACTGTCAATGGTGAAGAACACCTGAAGCCCGTTTATGATGAAAGTAACTGGAGTAATTTGGAATTTGTCTACGCCAAGAAAATGACTGGATGGGTTAGCAACAGGCCTAGTTGCTCATTTTTCATTTTTTTTCTTTAATCGTTCAAAGAAAGAAGGAAAAAACTTTAGACCTTTTCTTTGTGGTTTCTAGATGTATTTTGTCTCCAAGACATTGGCAGAGCAAGCTGCCTGGGAGTTTGCTAAGGAGAATAACATGGATTTCATCACTATAATTCCTACTCTTGTTATTGGTCCATTTCTTATGCCATCAATGCCGCCCAGCCTGATAACTGGCCTTTCACTGATCACCGGTACTTGTGCCAATGCCTTTTCTTCTTTAAGGATATAACACAATAATTCTTCCGTAGAGTTTAACATAATTATTTCTGAGAACATAATGCAGGGAATGAAGCTCATTACTCGATCATTAGGCAGTGCCAGTTTGTTCACTTGGATGATCTGTGCATGGCTCATATATTCTTGTTCGAAAATCCTAAAGCAGAGGGCCGATACATTTGCTCCTCCCATGCTGCTACCATTACTGAACTAGCCAAATTACTCAGAGAAAAGTACCCAGAGTACAATGTTCCTGCGAAGTAAGCCACTTCTAACAGTATAAAAACTTGGCATGAAAATTCTCATACTTCCTTGGATTGTTTACAATATTTGGTTGCTTGGCTGATTATGTAAATATTGGTGCCCAGGTTCAAAGATGCCGATGAAAACTTGAAAAACGTAGTCTTCAGTTCCAAGAAGTTGTTGGACTTGGGTTTCCAGTTTAAGTACAGTTTGGAGGACATGTTTACAGGAGCTGTAGACACATGCCGAGAAAAAGGCTTAATTCCTGCTCCTATTAAGAGTACCACTCCTGTTTCTGCGGAGACGGCTGTCAATGGTCCCACCACTAATTGACGACAGACGTCAATGGTACAATTTATACACAGCGGCAAGTAATACGGCAAGGCTCTGGCAACTGACACGATTTTAATTTTGGGCTCTCCAGATGGTAGAGTCCTGACAATACTATTTGGTACTATAACAACAGCGTGTAGATCGATCAAACTTGACAAGATAATACCAACAATAAGCTTTCCATAGATCAGACATATAATCAAGATATTCTAGCCGATGTTCAAGACTCTGGCGCCTTCTCGGCTTAACGTCGAATTGGGGGTCTGACTTTTATGGAGATATGTCTTTCACTATAGTAACTTACTATTAGTATGATCTTAAGGCGGTATGACTTTTCTTTAGCTGAGAGAAAGGGATCAATGATCTGTTTAACAGATTAACAAAAGTTTTTGTTGCAGAGGATCCATAATAATATGGCAACTGCAGAGCATACTCAACTTGTATCACTGCAAACTTTGAATAGATTGAAGAGAAGTATAAAGCTAAAAGATGTAACTATGGAAAAAGGAAGATGGAATTACTAAAAGAGAAGAGAGGTTTTTAGCCAAACATATTTTATAAAGGAAGGTTTTGTTACAAGGGATGTATTTTTTCTTCTATTCTTAGTATGATTACTTCCTAAAGAAGTATCATGCTATTTATACATGAAAAAGTAAAGAACTAGTAGCCTAATAGGATAAGACTAGGACAAAGTAACTTTACAAGTGGCTTAGGATAAGATTAAAGGACGGTGAGTCATAATTAAGGTACAATAATCATAACTATGGTACAAAGGTTCATTATTATGATATAGTGACTCATCACTTAAGGTACAGTGACTAAGCACTATGACTCATACTAAAGTACAATAACTTATTATGACTTGACTAAGACATAAAGTTGATGAAGACTTGACATAAAGTTGTCTTGATATGAAGGCATCATTATCAACTTCTGTGGAGTCTTTTGGAGAAAACTAAAATTAGCACGCGTAATTATATAATATTTGGACTGAAATTGGGAATCTTCTGTCTTGTAGCACCATCAGGGTCATCATTCTAAGAAATCTTCAAAGTACTGAAGGACTAGAGAATCATCTACCCATCTAAAGAGTTCTTGTTCAAAATCATCTGGATGAGAATCACAACATTGAAACAAGTGATTGTAAACTCTATGTTCAAATCTTGCTCGAAGTCTGGAAAGATCTTCATCATTCTGCCAGTAAGGATTTGTTGGAAGTTCTGCTAATTCTGAAGGACAGTGAAGATCAAAATTAACAAGTCTGTGTGATAAATCACTCCACCAAGTGTCATAAGGTGGTTTAGGAATCCAATGTGCCAGGTGAATATGTAATTCTTGGATGTATTCTGGAGGGTACCACCACCATGGTTCTTTCTTGAAAGGAAGAAGTTCTACAGGGACTGAGAGGTTGTTGATTTTACAGAGTCTTTTTAACAGGAGCTTGTATTCATGAGCATAGAGAAAGATAGAGTTGTACAGAGAGTATGGATTACACACATACATGTTTGAACGGGGTTGAAAGAAAACATAATCTTCAGAAAGGTCACAAAGTCGGTGGAAGAAGAAGATAACATGGTAATGGGAGGAAAAGTGTTGGGTGAGAGAAAACCAAGTATAGAGGGATTTAAACCACTTCAAAAAGGTTCCTAAATGAACATGAGCTTCATAAAAGAAATCATTATTAGTAAAAGTGATTGTGGCAAAGTTGAGTTCAAAGGAGTTAAACTCAATGGCAATGGTGTAGAGTTGGCATAAGTACTATAAAAGAACTAAGGCTTCTTTAAATAAACCTGAGGTATGAGAGATCTAGAACAAGTGTAGAAAAGGGAACTGAGGATGAAAACCAATAGGTCTGAGATCATGATCATCTCATTTTCTGATAAGGATAGCCTGTATTTTGTAGATAAGATCATGAGCACGCTTTTTAAGTATCTTTTTGGTAATAATCTGTTGGATTTCAGAAGGTAGGTTATGAACTGGAAAAATTGGTTGAAAATCTGGATCTAGAACAAAAGGTTTGTATTTCAGGGTATAAAAATAAGGGAAGAGAAAAAGATTGGTGACCGTTTGAGAAACAGGATCAAAAAAAGGTAAAGGTAAAGGTAAGAAAGACATCATGTAAAAGACTGGAATAACCTGAAAGGTGTTTGAAGGAGGTTTCGAAGGAGGTCTTGTGAGCATATCTGAGATGAGGTTGTCTTTTCCTTTTATATGTGAGGTGGTGAAGGAGTACTGTGAAAACCACTGTGATAGCCTGAGTAACTGTGCATTTGATATTTTTTTCTTTTTGAAATTGAGCATCTGATCAAAGGCTGACATATCTAATTCCACGAGAAAGTGAAACCAATTAGGTGAAATTCAAATCTTTGGATACCATACTTTACAGCTAAAATCTCTTTTAGTGTAGAGTGATAATGGAGTTTCGAATCTTTGAATTTTCCGTTTTTGTAACCACAGATATGTCTGGTTTCATCTTTTTCTTCTAAAAGGATTGCTGACCAGAACTGTTCACTAGCATCTGGCTGCAATATTCTTTTGACATCTGAAGGAATCTTTAAAGTGGGAAGTGACTTTGCTTTTATCTTCAAGGCTTGTACTGCTTTTGTCTGAATCTGAAACCACGTGAGTGATTCTTTTTTGAGCATTTATCTGAGTGGATATGTGAGCTCGACAATATTTGGGAGAAATTCGTTCATGTAATTGACTATACCGAGAAATTGCTGGATCTACTTCTTTGAGAGATTTGCATCAGAAAAATCTGCAAGTGACTGAGCAATATGAGGTTGAGCAATGTACTGACCATCTTTGAGATGCATGCCTAAAAAATTAATTTCTGTAGCACCAATGAGCATCTTTTTCTCTGAAAATATTATCTCATACTGTTGAACAATGTGCTGAAACTTATCCAATAACTGTGCATGAGATGTGTCATCAAAAGAGAACAGTAAGATATCATCGATATAAATCAAGGCATTATCAAGAATTGGAGCAAATATCTTGGTCATGACTTTTTGGAATAGTGAAGGAGCAACTTTTAAACCAAAAGGCATTACAGTCCACTGGAAGTGGTGTTGAGGAATGCAAAACACCGTTTTGTATCTGTCCTGTGGATGTATACTTAGTTGCCAAAATCCTGCTTTGAGATCAAACTTTGAGAAGACTTTTGCATTTGCTAGATTTGCGAACAAAGTTTTTTTATCTGGAAGAGGGAACTTATCATCTGCAAGAAAAATGTTAAGAGGCTTGTAGTTGATTACCAATCTGAGTTTTCCACGAACTTGTTATGAACGTTTGTTGACATAAAACGCTTTACACGCCCATGGAGAGGAGGTTGGTTCAATTAATCCTTGAGCCTGGAGAAGGGAACATTCTTGAATTGCTTGCTTGAAATGATCTGGGTTCATGCCTGAATGACTAGCTTTTGTAGGATTGGCATTTTCATCTTTTTTGAAGGGAAGGGAAATGAAAAATTCAGGGTTTTGCCAAAGTGGGTGATCACATTTCTAGAGAAAGTCTGAGTGAGTTTCTACACACGAAAAGTGAATGAACTTGTGTTTGAAATCTTGAAAAACATGTGGTTGAAGGGTAAGGGTGAAGAGGTTGGGAAGGTTTTTTCAAGGTCTGAAATAACTTTCAAACTTGATACCGTTTCCACTAATCTTTAAATCTGATGTCCAATAAGACCATTCTGGTACAGACAAGAATTATATTTCTATCATGAAAGGTTAGAGCAATTCTGATAGCACTAAAGTGAATGTGAGTATATCCTTATTCTGACCACTAATGAAAAAAATTTTTTGAGATCTGAAGAGTAACAAAGTACTCTTGAGATCCTACTGAAAAAACAATAAATATCCACCATTGATGTCATGCTCATGGCTTTGGTTTTGGTTAACTAAAATAAAGGGTTTGGGGACCCACTTATGCAAAATCTAGTCGATCACGAAGTGGTTGTCCAACGTTGGACGTAGTGTATGCCAAAAAAGTTGGAAATCCTTTGATATATATATATATATATATATATATATATGTATATTTGGTTAAATAAATTTAAATTGATTCCTTCGAACTAAAAATATTAATATTTTTTTATTTTTTTATGATTTCACAATTTAATTTTGTGCGTTACAACTCAAAAGGGTTAAAATCACATTATTATTATTTTTTATTATTTCCACTAATTATTTTTCTAAAATTTTTAAAATGAAAAATTTTTATTTTAAATCACAATCATGTGATTCAAGCTTTCCAGCTTTTTCAACAATATTAAGTCTCCAATCAAATATTAAGTATGTTTTTCTTCAAGCACATGACTGTTGATCTATTTTTCTTTTTTTTTGTACCTAATAACAATTTTCTCGTCTTTATCATATTTTACATTTAATTAATCTAGATCTTATCTTATATTATTTTGCAATATTTTTAAACAAAAAAATGATATTAATATCACTTTAAAAGTTAAAAAAACACCAATGATTTTTAATCTCAAATTTTTCTTCATTTTAAAAAGATATTTATTTTCTTGTTTTTATAATTTTTAAACGATCAGTCCATAATTTATTTCAATAAAAAGATATTGATTTGTTTTTCTTTTTTTTCAAATTTAAACTATAAAAAAACTAAAAAAGATTTCATATATCATTGAAAGATTGTACAATTGGTAATTCAACTATTAATTTAAAAATTATGTTATTTTTAAAACGTTTGTTATAATAATATATTTCTTTTATAATTTTATATACTCATTTTTTATTAATATATTTTTTATACATATATATATTGATATTAATAAGTATGATAAAATTTTATAAAAAATAATATTATTTAGCCCCTCAAAATTAAATGTAAGGCCTGAAAGCGAGGCCAAAGCCATCATTGTCACCGCTCTCACTGTCGTATTAAATGTTAGGATTTTGGACCGAAGCCATCATTCAATGAAACTCACTGCTGTCACCATCGTCTTCGTACCAAAACAAACACCGCTAAATCTTCATTTTAAACTCTCTACTCCCTATGAAGTTAATCATTATTAACAAATAATAATAATAAATTTTAATTAAAATATTAAGACTTAACTTTCGATTCAATTAGATTAATGTAATTTAAGATTTTTAAATTTTAATTCATTCCAAGGAGAGTAATTTTTTAATTAGAAGAATAACATATTTTCATATTTTTAGATAATAGTATTTTTTTAGTTAAAAATTATTTTCGGTTCGTTTAATAATAAATAATATATAATATTTACATTTATACATATGGTGGGGCCAGGACTTGTCCAGGCAAAACCCATTTGAGGTGTAGGACCATTAAGGGCCGGCCCATTATCGCCAATTTTTTTTTTCAATGAGCTGTTTAAATTGAGCAGCTCTTTGGGCTTTGCGCCAACCCTGCCTCTACAACTGCGTTTTAACATTTTAACGGTTTCTCCTTCCCACCAAAAACCATGGCGCCAATAGCCGGCCACTGCACATTCCGATCACACAAATTCCCTCTCTCTTCCACCCCCTCCTCCTCCTCTTCCTTCTCTGGCGGAGCTCTCCGATTTTCTCGCATTTCCTTCGCTTCTCCTCCGTCTATCCGCCGAAACTATATCTCTTGCCAGGCCTCCTTCGCCACGTCACTACCTTCTTTTTCCGTCAATGGGACAGGTTCTCTTTTTGTTTTCTCTTTCAGTCTTTTGACTAATTTATATTTGTTTCGATATTGGATGAGCAGTTTCTCACAATTCGATTGTGAAGTTAATTTGGTGATTGCGCTTGGAATTGGGGTTTGCATGTTGCTTCAATTATTGCCTAATAATAACAATGTTCATTAGATAAATAATAGCAATGAATACGCAAATTGCTTAGAATTTGCATAGTTTATTGTACTTTTCTTCATTTTTGTTTGTTGTTGTGCAGCAAAAGGAAAATTGAGGGATTTTTTGCATATTAGTGACTTTGATAAAGCCACAATAATGAAGATATTAGTCAGGGCTGCAGAGGTCAAGGCATTGCTAAAATCAGGAGATAGGCCCTTTGTTCCATTTAAGGGGAAGACTATGGCAATGATTTTTGCAAAGCCATCGATGAGGACACGGGTTTAATTTGAGACTGGTTTTTACTTGTTCGGAGGTCATGCTCTATGTTTGGGACCGAATGATACCCAGATGGGTAAGAGCGAGGAAACTCGTGATGTTGCTCGTGTTTTATCTCGCTATAATGACATCATTATGGCGCGTGTCTTTGCTCATCAGGTGTGATGGTGAGTTTTTTTTCAAGTAATTATATCTAAGGGTTGTGTTATTTGAATGCCATATTTGAGAGCAGAGGATTGCTTTAAAGTTCATATTTCATATTTGAAGCATCTTTTACCGTGAATTATTTAATTTTTGTAAAATTTGTGCTTAAAGATGCAACTTGTTTATCTGTTCTCTTGCAGGACATTCTTGATTTGGCTAAATTTGCTACTGTACCTGTCGTTAATGGCTTGACAAGATTACAACCACCCTTGTCAAATAATAGCAGATGCGCTCACAATTATTGAAGACATTGGCCAGTTGGAAGGAACAAAGGTGTCTTTTCTTGTTATTTCACCTTGTTTGCTAGTTTCTATATTGTGGATCTAATATCTGGTTGTATGGTTAACTTGGTTTTATGTGAATGCAAATTTCAGGTTGTCTATGTCGGGGATGGAAGCAATATTGTGCACTCTTGGCTGTTGCTGGCTGCAGTTGTGCCCTTCCACTTTGTCTGCGTCGCTGACAAAGAGACTGTTGAGAAGGTACAACAAGCTGGGATCAGCAAGATTGAGATTACAAATGATCCAAAGGAAGCAGTCAAAGATGCTGATGTTGTATATTCAGATGTGTGGGCTAGCATGGGGCAAAAGGCAGAGGCTGCTTATCGTCGCCAAGTGTTTCAAGGATTTCAGGTATGATGCAAGCATACTTCTTTCAATATATTGATATTAACATTGAGTGATAGGGAAACTCATTTAGTTCATGCTGCTAGTCCTGATTGATGCAAATATTGGGTTTAACTATGCCATCTCTAATTGGACAACTCAGATCCTTGATTTTTTTCTCTTTCCTCTTCCAGCCATAATGTTTTATTCAAAAATTTATAACGAGAATTTCTCTGCCTGAATTATAATTGATCTCTTTGTGTGAATTTAATTAGATTTATGTATTATACATACAGTTTTCATAGTGTTAACATGCTGCTTCTCATAGTCAATCATTTTTTTTTATCTATTGATAGTTTAAATCTAGAGTGGAGCAACCTTCAGCATTGAAATCTGATGTGCTGTGTTACATGTCATTTCCAATCTCCATGGAATTATTTTGCTTCTCACTAAATTTCTTGTCTCGTTGGTCAATTCTCAATCATATGTATGTTCTGATTGATTTGCATACCGAATGCAGGTGAATGAAGCTCTTATGAAGATAGCAGGCCCCAAAGCTTATTTCATGCATTGTTTGCCTGCTGAAAGAGGAGTAGAACTGACTGACGGTGTTATTGAGGCTCCAAACTCCATTGTCTTGCCACAAGCAGAAAATCGCATGCATGCACAGAATGCTATAATGCTTAATCTACTTGGGTTATGATTGCATGCCAATTTTGCATTCTTTAAGGCTAGTGCTTCAATGTTTAAATGAAAACCAATTCTGGCATGTTACTTCAGAAATTCCGTTTTCAGCTTAGATACAAACTCAATCTTTTGTGAGACGAGTTTCTAGCTTGTTTCATGGGTGTAAGGGCATTTACACTTTTAATTCTGGTTTAAATTATCAAATATTAGAATTTAATATGGCCCATGATTTCAGGCCATCGCCCCACATCCCTCCCCAATATTACAGCTTCATCGGGCCATTTACTTATCGTGGATCCAAAGATCAAGCCTGACAGGCCATTATCTAAATGCCCATTTACTAGTTGAGTGACCCAAGTCAGATTTATCGGGGCAGAACCGCACCATTAAAGGGACATCCTTTCTTCTTGGGTGATCCCTTCTCTCTGTCTTGAAGAAGAAGAAAAGAGGAAAAGCCGTCTTCAAATACAGTCCAGAGAGAGTCAGAGAGAGAGGAAAAGCAAGTTTTTCAGTGGAGGAAAGCTCGCAATCGGAACGGTGACGTAGAGGAAAATGTTCAGGAACCAGTACGATACAGACGTGACTACATGGAGCCCAGCGGGGCGGTTGTTCCAAGTTGAATACGCGATGGAGGCCGTGAAGCAGGGTTCGGCGGCGATCGGGCTTAGATCCAAGACCCATGTGGTCTTGGGTTGCGTCAACAAGGCTAACTCCGAGTTGTCTTCTCACCAGAAGAAGATCTTCAAAGTTGACGACCACATTGGCGTCGCCATCTCCGGTCTTACCGCAGACGGCCGCGTCCTCTCTAGGTATATGCGAAATGAGTGCATCAACTACAGCTTCACGTACGAGTCGCCTCTTCCTGTGGGCCGACTCGTCGTCCAACTCGCCGATAAAGCCCAGGTCTTTTTCAGTTCTTAAAATCTCCAATCTTTAAACTTTTTCTAAAAAAAAAAAAAGAAGAATTGAGCTTTTTCTTTAGTGTAGTTGAACTGATGGGTGATGTTAATTTTTGGGTTTTTTGGAGAAATGGGAAACTGTTTATGCTTTTAAACCCTAATTGTCTCTATTGTAGTCTTGACTAGTATGAAGGCTGCGGCTATTGCTTTAAAATAATAAAACTGCAAAATTGAAGAGAAAAATGGTTATTGACTTGACAAGAATACTGTTCTCAATGAAAATTAGATCACATTTAAGGCTAGTGTAGGAAACCTTGATAGATCAAGTAATGTGGAAACTGTAAGTAAATAGGGAAAATGCTTATGTTTGGTGGCAGGTCTGCACCCAACGCTCTTGGAAACGACCTTATGGTGTTGGCCTGTTGGTGGCTGGCTTGGATGAATCTGGGGCTCATCTCTACTACAACTGCCCAAGTGGAAATTACTTTGAGTACCAGGCTTTTGCCATTGGATCCCGCTCACAAGCTGCAAAGACATACTTGGAACGCAGGTTTGAGAACTTTGTGGACTCCCCTCGGGATGATTTGGTCAAAGATGCTCTTATGGCAATAAGGGAGACCCTTCAAGGAGAAGCTCTAAAAAGCTCAATATGTACAGTTGCTGTGGTAGGGGTTGGGGAGCCATTCCATATTTTGGATCAGGGAACTGTACAACAAATGATCGATGCCTTTGAGATTGCGGGAGAGCAAGAAGTTCCTGCCACCGACCCTGATGCTGCCGCAGGTCAGGAGGCTGCATCTGAGCAGGGTGCTGCTGCTGACGAAGGAGTGGCACCAATGGATATTTGAGAATGTGAGAACCTGCGTGCCACCCTTGTCTTTAGATGAGGTTTTCTAGCATGTGTTTGCTGATTTGAGTTGGGCACTGGTAGACATTATTGTGTTGGATATTTCCTGATTGTTTATGCAAATTACATTTTCCCTTGGTGCAAACATGGAATGCTAGCCTGAGCTGAAACTTAAAACTACATTTACATTTATACTCAAGATACTACACTACTTCGAATAATGAAATTTGATGCAAGTCTCTTGGAACGCCAAGGTGGAGTGGGCGAAGATGAGGATTTGTGACTGACTCAAATTTTGCATCAAGGGCACAAAGATACCCATAAACATGAAACGACATATGGTAGGTACTTTTGCGAGCTGAACTTAAAACGTATTCAATTCCTTGGTCGCCCAATTGAAACTAGACTTTAAATAGATTCAAATCTTCGCCATGTCTTACTGAAACCAGAATTTCCAACTCCCTGGCTTCTTCATTTCCTCCTGATCATGTAATGGAAATTGCTACACCAACTTCCAACCAGCTATGGTATTTGCTATATCGTACAGGGTCAAGAATGACTTGTATGAGTACAAAATCACAATCATCAAGAAAATTAAGCATCTTAGGTACAAGGAGCATTAGACATTAAAATAGATTCCTCCGGTTATGAAACGAGTCTCAGAGTAACCTACAAAGAGTAGAGCTTAAAGCTAAAAGGGAAAGAAAATCATGTTCCGAATTATTGGGAAAGAAAATCATCCCTCTGCTATATAATTTCACTAAACAACAAATATTCCTTGATTCCAAATCTCAAGGCTTGAATGAAGCAAACAAGAAAAAACTTGTGAAAAAGTTTTATTTTTGAGAAGAATTCCGTTCTTTATCTGGTAGGACATTATCTGGAAGAATTAGTTGTGGGGGAGTTTCACGTACCACGCCCAGCATTGAGTCATACTCTTCATCCCTACGAGCAAACTTCTTGCGGAGAACTTTCTCAAATTCAATTTCGTCGAAGGGCTTTGCATTCTCAGCTGCATGTACCTGTGCAAGGTTGGTATAATTGGTGGCTGATTGAGAAATAAATGATCTCTCTTCATCAGTTAGCTTCCTCAGGAACTTTGCAGGATTGCCTCCCCACACCTGTTAAAAACCAATACTAATTGAACATAGGCATCATCTTAAGTAAAAATTTTAAGTACTTTTTTCAGCACCTTATGGCTCAAAATATTAATGAAAGCAGTAGAAATCATATATTATATTAGTCACCAACAAGAAACATCACACCTATTTTATCTTTATGTTGTCTGAATTTAAGTATATATTTTCAATTTCTTTTTATGTTTTCAAACTTCTAATACATGTGTCCAGTTTATTTTTCTTATTCATACATGATAGCATAGGAAATGAAAGTGTCTTTGACAAACAGAAAAATTAATAAGTTCATCAAAGATGTTCCAGAATATGGCCATAAGAAAAAAGTCCAAGAAATAGAGTTTACACTACCTCCCCAGTAGGGATCCTTGTATTTTGTCTGACAAGGGCTCCAGCAGCAACCATACCATGTTTCTCCACAACTACACCATCAAGAAGTGTTGCTCCCATGCCGACAAATGCCTCATCCTCAACAGTACAGCCATGTAAAACAGCACTATGACCTGTTCGTTTCAAAAGTTTCAATAATAGACTATGACTAAAGGATCTTTTTATTTCACATGAAATTTATGGCGGACGCCATTTTACTCACCAACAGTAACATTGTCCCCAATTATGGTTGGTAGCACTTTTCCACTTAGATTAGACTTTGCCACATGCACAAGGGAGTTGTCTTGTATATTAGTTCCAGATCCAACACTAATGCTGTTGACATCCCCTGTTCAGGGAAAAACTTGGATGATTATCAGCAAATCTAGCAAAATATAATGTCAAATAGCCCAAACCTACACAACTACAATTTAATCTAGTTGAACAAATTCAGATTGGACAGAAAATTATAGCTTGCTGTACACAGTGGTTGAAAGATACCGGGGGTAGGATGCTGATCTGAGAAACCTTCCTCCTCAAATATGGTACTGAATATCAAAATATACTCCTATGCATTAAACAGTATCACAAAAAAGGGGAATTTTTCTATGAATTGTTTAGGAGAGATGCCCTAACCCTGCATTGTACAAAATAGGGCTTTGCTATGCGGTATGAGGCCGAGGCATGCATGCAAATCAATTTTCAAATTTCTTAATGGAATAATGAGGCCTCAGTCATACATATGGTACAGGGCTGCAGGCATTAAACCTACAGGACATTTCTTCATGTACGAGGCAAGAATAATAATCATATGAAAAACCTTTAAAGTAGAATCCAAATATCCTATCTTCATAATATAGATAAACTGTTTCACTTTATAGTTAAGAAGAATTAAATACTAGTAACAGTGGGCCTGTTCTGCAGCAGAATAAGTTTTCTATCTTATGTAGTTTGGGTGTTCTTACGTTTTGAGAAACAAATGGAGTTGGGTATGAAAAGAATCAGGTGAAGGATAAGGTGCAAATTAGAAGCATCCTGCTTGTGTGAATCAATACATTGTTTAGGAAAAGCTAAAAAGTTAAGGAATTAATAATGCATATCAGGAAGACAATATCTTACATCATCAAGAGAAAATAAAACACAATTTAGTTTAGACCCATACAATTTAGTAATCAAACTGAAACACCAAATTGTGTGTATAAGCGAGGATCTTACCCCTTAAAACACATCCATACCAAATAGATGATCCTCTTCCCACCCGAACATCACCAATGACAGAGGCGCTAGGGGCCACAAATGCATCCTTGTCAACCACAGGTTCTTTATCAAATATGTTCATCAGAGCCCGATGCCTAGAAACTAAGAAAACAAGAATTCGATAGATGCATAGCTCAATATCGGAAAGCAAGCTAAAGCAACATAAACAAAATCCAATATTCGAACACGAGACGCAATGATAACAAATAAAAGAAAATTGCAGCCGCATTTCCACATAAATTAGAAAAGTAAACAACCAATTAACCAGTGAAATTAGCCAAAGGAAAAACCCTAATTTTATCCTCCATAACTAGACTTCATGTTTTATACGTAGTAAGCTAATAGTTCAAGAACAATATAAAAGAAAATGATAGGTGATAGCTATGAAATGAAAAAAAATACAAATTATTTGGTATGGAATCTGCTGAAAATCACTACACATTCAATCCTTATTTGATTTAGCATTAGCAGAGGGAAAAGCTCAAGAATATAGGTTGAAGAGGGAAAAGAAAAGAAGCGAAGAAATGGATAAAACTCACGTTGCTCTTGAAATAAGTAGTTGCCTTGGAGGCGACACCCGAGGCGATCGAGGGCTTGGCCAGTCTCGCGAATCCAAAATCCGACGGCGTATATGGCTTTCCCTAGACTTCCCATCTTTCAGCTTTTCTTTTGGAAAAGTTTTGATCGGTGAGTTTGCAGTGAGTCGGGAGTTCCCAGGTCGGTGTGTGATTGGGAAACAAAGCTTGAAATGGAGAAACGATGGAGTAGTGGTAGTTTAAATCGTCTGGGCCTCCATCAGCCCAACTTTTCGTTTTCGCTACTGGTTCTGAGTATGAAATTGGGCTCATGACAATTGGGCTGTTGCTTTTTCTTTTATGTTAAATTATCAATACTTTAGATTAAAAGGATCCAAGGATCCTTTGCTCGACACCTGTTCTTTTTAATAATTTTTTATTGACACGTGTTAGATTTTTTAATTGAATTGTGGTTTGAAGAGTCATGTTGTGATTGTTTTGAGTTTTTAATCTTTTAGAACAATTGTTAACATCTCAATTGATACATGATTGTTTCTTTTTATAAATGAAAATAATTTTTATTTTGAATTAAACGCTAAAATTAAATATTAATTAATAAAATTAAGAAAAAAAACATAAATTTCTTCGAATCAAATGCCTTAGTATTTTTCTGTTGCTATTTTATAAATGTTATAGATGGTTTACATTTGACAACTTACTAAAAGTGGAAACGACATACTATTTTGCTAGAATTGTTGTCATTTTTTATTCGTCACCACCATGTGTTCTCTGCTCATTGTATGTAAGAACGCAACCTCAAAGTCATTTCAGTCAGGTGGTCTAGGAGCAAGTGCTAGAAGTTCCTGAGCCTTAAAAGAATCTACTTCTTCCTTGACTATTAAAGGCCGAATGCTCTTTTGGGGCAAATGTTCTTCCTTTATCAGAAACAACCGCCATAGTGTTATCGTTATATTTCTAGCTTGAAATTTGCAGTTGGACAACCTAGCAGAATCTTCTGAAAAGGCCTGGGGAAAGCTATGGGCTAGATCTGACCTTTCAACCCAGCATATATTGCTAAGGAGGATAATTGTTTTTTTAGTACCATGGGCATTATAAAAGTGGTTTTCAATCAGCCTTTTGATATTCTAAGAAGATTGGTGGAGTCGAAATCTCCAAGACTAATATTAGAGGATTTCTTTAATTATTTTGGTGTTGATGAAGCTGCTGCAATGCGTTTGCAAAGATCGTTTATTCTAATAATTTTATAAGCAATGTTGTTTGTTGAAAATGCAGTTGAAGCTTTTGAGTATTGAAATTTATTTTGAATTCCATAATTTTAAATTGATAATTATAAAATTTTGAATTTATTTTATATTTTATATGGAAATTTTAGTAAAAGTATAAGATGTTTTCTTTTTATAAATAAGATATTTTGATTTTTGTTTTGTAATCTTATATAATTAAACATCAAGATAATAGTTAAGTGAATAAATTATTAAAAGAATGTAATTAAATTTTGGATTAAGTTTTAATTAAAAAGTTTTTGAAAATTTTTCTCATTTTAAGAGTCTAACAATTATAAAGATTTATTTATTAATAGATTTGATTTGAAATAACTCATTTTGAGTTAGGCTGAAATAAATATATTTGTGTATTTTTAATTTTAATTTGAGCTTGTTATTTTATGTATGGGTACTATGTGTGCGTGTTGATTTTTTAATAAGTGGTATTAAAACTGTGGTAATCTCTAACAAGTGGTATCAGAGCCGTAGGTTCAAGACGTGATAAGAGCTGAAGGTTAAAGATGTGAGAAGAACATGGTTTAAAACATGAGAAGAGACAAACTTAGAGAAGCTCGATTCAAGGAAGAAGTTCGAGCTCGTGTTTTGAGAATCAGTTTGCTGAAGGCTAAAGACACATAAGAGAAGATGAGTATAAGACTTTCATTACAGGTGGAGTCAAGCATATTTAACTTGAATATTGATGATTAATGAAATTTGAGTCAAAGTGAAGATTATTAGGAATAATAACTCAAATTTCGTAAAAGATTTATTTAGGATTGATTAGATATTGCTTGATGAACAAGAAGACTTGTAAAAGAAGAATTCTAAGAGAAAGAAGATTTTTAATAGGCAAGTTTAACTTGCAGAAGAATAATTATAAGAGGAAATAGATTCTTAATAGGCAAGTTTAATTTACAGAAAAAAAATTCTAAAAGAAAATTTATTCTTAATAGGCAAGTTTGACTTGTAGAATAAGAATTCTAAAAGAAAATGGATTCTTTATATGTAGGTTTATATGATTATATATGAAAAAAATATGTAAGAGAGTTGTAGGATTTTATGGGATAGATACCTCATAAGATTACTAAAGATTTATGTCTTATAGGTATATATATTTGTTTATAAGTAGACTAAATGAGATTAAGAAGGTCTAAATAGGTATAATGTGTAGGTATATATGAGTATGTGTTCGGTTGTATTAAAAAAATACACGTAGATATGTATTTATTTAGGTTGAGAATATTCAATAAGACAGATTAAGAGGGTCTATGGATATTGATTATTGAATAGTTGATATGTTTTGATGTATATTTGTAATTCTCTACAATTAGTAGATCTTATTTTTTATCCGTGGATGTAGATCAATTAAATTGAATTACGTTAAATTATTATTTTTTGTGTGTTTAATTTATTATTTGATTTTGCTTCTATTAGTGTGATTAGATTAAAATTTTTTTTATTCAACAAATGATATCAGAACTGTAATTATCCATAACATTGAGGACTTAACATTGAGAACCCAAAAATTGTTGGACTGCCGCATCTTGAAGGTAGTAGTGAATTAGCAAACACTAGAATAACAGCTGGGGGTTTTAGCAAAAGGGCAAGTTGTTCCAAGGTTAAGCCTATATTCTCATGTGCTCGTGAAGGGCTTTGTGTGTGCTCATCATGGTTGCTACAATTGTTGTTCTTTACAATGACTTGGACATAATTACTTTTCTTTAGAAGCATCTCTATGTCCAATTCATTGATGACTCAAAAGATGCACACACTTGATTCTGCTTCAACAATGCAGAAACCAATTTTTGAGGAGTTCAATTACTTTTCTGGTCCCACCATTGTGAATGCAGGCAACTGAAATGAATTTATTTTTTGGTTCTCATTGGTTTGATTCTGAATGAATAGTTTATATTAACTGTTTATATTTCTTTAAAAAATTTTAAGTTCTTATTTTTTAACTTTATTAATTTTAATTCTATCAAAATCTAATTTAATAAAAATACTAAATAATATTGTAACAAACCAAGCTAAGCGGAGTATCCGCACTAGTATTATTAATAAAAAGATTTTTATTTAGTGTTTTTTTTTTTTGAAATATCTTCAATTTTCCATCTCTTTACATTATTTACCTTAAATGAATTAATGGCAACAAATTTTTTTATATATTTTTTAGAAATTACAATCTTTATTTTAAAAAAATATCTTTAAAATTTTTAAAATTCATTAATGGGATTGATAAGATGACGTATATATTAAAAAAATTAAAAAAATAAAACAAATGAGATTTTATAAAATTATTTTTTGTTATAAAATTAAAAATTTACTATTAATATATCGAAAACGAACTCCATATGAGATTTTAAGTTTCCAAATTTTAAAATTTAGTTAAAAATGGGAATGGAAAACATATTCTAAACTGAAAGGGCCCTAATTTTTTAATCTAAATACTGTATTTTTTTTTTTTAAAGCAAACAAATAAACATACTCAAAAAAGAAGAACAAAGAAAAATCAAGCACATGGGTAAAGTAAAAGCCAAAACGGGAACGTTTTAACCAAAACGTCGTCACGACGGTGCGTTTTGATGCATACCCTTGGCACAAACCGTGTAACGGTAAACTGCCTGCAATTTTGTCCTTTTCTTGTTTCTTATTTTCGTGAAAATCAGCAGATCCATAAAAATCTTCTTACCATCATTAGATCTCTCGTAATTAAACCTTAATTCCATCATCAATCAAAGGTAACCCTTAATTCCCTCTCCCTTTTTTTGAAATGCTTGTATTTGTTGTTAGCATTTGATATAATTTTCTAAATTTTGATCCTTATGGCCTTTCAATTTTAGAGTTTTTTCCTAAACAAAGGTATTTTGTAATCTTATTTCCTTAAATGGGGTGCTTTTAAACTTTATTTCCAAAAGCCTATAGTGTTGTACAACTAAATTCCACGTGAGCAAAATAATTCCATGTCACTCTTTTTCGCCGATCCTCCCCTTCTCTAACTACATGGAAGTCCAGTCTTTGACCATCTTCATATCTTTTTCACTTTTTTCTTCTCCCAGCAAAAATGACATCGGTTAGGAATAAATTAGTAGTTTCAATAAACAAAATATTGAGAAAGTAAAGTGAAAAAAAAAAAAAAATCAAAAGTGCATGTCTTGACTCAGAAATTCATGTCTGTTCAATTTGGTAAATATTCTATGGTAAAATAGATCTCAAAACCTGTTAACCGAAATGATCTGAATTGCACAATGCGCACAATGCACAGAATGCTTGCTTGAACCATAAAAACCCACATCTCTTTAAAGCTTAGAAACCAACATCTCTTTAATTGATGCCAAGATTCCAGGGGAGCTGATGACAGGATGTTCTTTCCTTCTTCGGGATGTTTTTTTATTAAGAGTAAGGGATTGGACAGCTATGGCGGGGGATGCTAGATTTATGTTGAAATCTTGGTCAGCCAAAAAGCATGAGTTAAACTTAGACATGGGTCCAATCCTCTTCCATTTTGAACCTCTTTTCTCTTTGGGAAAAGGATGGAAGAAAGTGTCGCAAACTGTGTCTCTGCCTTCCATTTCGACAAACTTGATGATGCTTTCAATCACAAAAGTTTAAAGATTGATAAATGGCATAAATATTGCCAAAATGTGCACATACAAAAGTGCTCGGCAAGATTGTTTGAATGATTCTCCTCATCTTTTTTGATGACAATGAAAATATGAAATCATTATAAGCAATTGGATTTCAATGCTCCATCTTTCTTGATTTTCATTCTAAATAAAGATAAATTTTTAATCTCACCTTACTTTGATTCTTAGAGCTTTATGAACAGAGATAAGCTTCGAATCCCATCTCTTCAATTGAATTGTTGGTAAAACTATAATTAATTAAACATTTTTATTTTTTGTCTGATATGGAGTCCATATGTTCAAAATACCTTTTTTTATGGAATTAAGTTTAAAACTACTCTAATTTAGTAAATAATATTAATGAGAGCCTTAGTTGAGGAAAAAACTCTTTTCATTTTTAAGGGGTATTAGTAAGAATATAATTAATTTCAAATGGAAGGATTAGGGGACGAGGCGCCATGGGTTCGGCCCCAATACCGAAGTGGAAGAGCGATTTCTCTCGGATATTTCATTACTAATTGGATCGGTCCACGCCACATGTCACAGAAAGATGGGTTGTAACTCTTGCCATTGCAGCCGTTTACGTTCTACGCGTTTACTTTGTGCAAGGCTTTTATATCGTATCCTATGGCCTTGGAATTTATATCTTGAATCTGTTAATTGGTTTTTTGTCG
Source organism: Durio zibethinus (assembly GCF_047325235.1). Lineage (NCBI taxonomy): Eukaryota > Viridiplantae > Streptophyta > Magnoliopsida > Malvales > Malvaceae > Durio > Durio zibethinus. Next base: position 1,634,587 of record NC_143181.1, read on the forward strand.
CCTAAAGTTTATCCTGAACTCGAGGTACTGGATGGAGCGTCATATATACATAGAATTACTTTATTTTCATGAATGAATTATCTTTGATTTTGCTATAAGCACTGTTTCAGAGCACCCCATCTGTTCTGTTTTACGTTTGTCATGGAACTTTCTCTTAGTACAGTTCTCGGGAATTATGCTGGCTCAAAAGGGACTTGCTTTTCTTTGTTTTTGTGATTTCAGGTCCGCATGGCCTTCTCGAAGACGTTCTTTTCTGTATTTGATGTTCCTGATTTGGCCCATATTACTCTGCTGTTGGATTGTTCTGTTTGTCCTCAAGATGAAGCGTCAGATAATGCAGATGATCAAGTATAAATACGTTCCCATCAGCATAGTGAAGCAGGTCAGAGCTTGGAATTTGTTTAAATCACCATATTTGATTCTGTTGTTTCTTCACACTTCCTCCTTTGAAATTTGTGGTAAAACTTCTATCATTGGAATGCACGCTTTTCTTTGTTTTTGTGATTTCAGGTCTGCACGGCCTTCTCGATGACTTTCTTTTCTATATTTGATGTTCCTGTATTTTGGCCCATATCACTCTGCTATTGGATTGTTCTGTTTGTCCTCAAGATGAAGCGTCAGATAATGCACATGATCAAGTATAAATACGTTCCCATCAGCACAGTGAAACAGGTCAGAGCTTGAAATTTGTTTTAATCACCGTATTTGATTCTGTTGTTTCCTCACACTCCCTCCTTTGAAATTTGTAGTAAAACTTCTATCATTGGAATATAATATTAACTTGTTCCGTTTGGGTTTCAACAAAGGTATACTAGGAAGAAGACCGCTGCCAGTGGCATGGGTTTAACGATGGACTGAAGCTTGTCGACATCCTTTTCCGGTTGGAGAAGAAACACAAATTTGCTGCCTTCCATCTTTCTTGCTTTTAGATGTTAGGAGGAAGAGTCGTCAATCACGTACATATGTTGGAAATTCTGATTTTTTTTTTTTATGATGATGGAATCTGCATGGTCAATAATGTTCCATGTCAAAATCAGTTAATTTTTCTTTCTCCAAGCTTCTTCCCATGTATTTACTGTTTGAGGTGTTGGCCCGTTTTTCGCGTAATTTTGCTTGCATAGTTGTTTGTTGACCTGATATTGGCTTGATCCATGCTGTAAAGAAGGGTTGGCCGAGGCCAATGTGTTAAGCTTGAGAACTCAATATTTGATGCTTTAAATTATTTAAGTTGTCAATTATCAGGTTCTCAATGGTAGTTGTAAACTGAGTGCAGGGGCAGCCTTGAGAAAATTGACTTAGGGGATGATATCCATATGCCAGATGGATGCCTAATCATGCACACACGTCTTGAGTAACAACTCTCCAACAACTGAACCACAGTAATCTCCATAAGTTTGTTGTTTGTAATTGACTTTGAATAGTTTAGGAAAATAATATTACAATTTGAATATTAGTATTAAGTTTTAGAATAACATTGTTCCTTAAATAGGGCCACTTGGCCAGCTAATTTGTTAAAGGTTTTGTGCCTGTCTCTACATTAAAGCTCTCCCCCGACTGATCAAAACTGAATCATTATTCCCTAGAAAAATGAGTGGGAGAACCTTTGTCGTGATATTCTTCTTCTGGGCTGCTCTTACGATTATCACTCCTACCCTTGTTCTCTGGTCAGAGTCCTCCAAACCCAACTTCGAATTGAATGGTAAGAGCTGAATGCTTCTTTCACTCTTTTCTTTATTCCCTCCCTGGTTTTCACGTCTGATACTGTTTTCTGGTTGAAGAATCGGCATTTCTCCTTTCTTATTTTAATATTTTGTTCAAATGTTTTGTTGACTTTGTTTGTTTTATATTTTGCAGGTCAGAAAAGTGAGGGGATAAAGGATAGGAAAATGATTGGATATGGAGTGAAACAAGAAAGCAATGAAACCATATCTTCTACTCAATTGGAAGCAGCACCCACAAATGAGAACCAGAATTGGAGCTGGCTTCAGGAATTTGAAAGCTGTGTCAATAAAGTATTTCAAAAAGGAATGGGACTGTTGATCAGGATCAGCTAAATTCAATGATAAACCTTCCGAGAAAGTGTAGGTTTGCAATCCCACCTTTTTTTTTATACTTTAAGCAAATCCTTTGATACAAGAACTCAAGTTTATCAGGTTAACGTTTGTCAAGTCATTTACTGAAAGAAAACATGTACACAGAAACCAACTGCACAAAAATTTACATATTTATTGTTTTTTTTTTTTAAATGTTTCTTTCTTGTGAAAGTTGATTAATAGAGGTAGATAAATTGATTATGAAGAAACTGGGTAGAGCAGGTGAAGGAAAAAATACTTTAGTTTAACGAGGGATTTTATGTTAGTTGAGGAAGCTGACAGATGATTTGGAAGTTCTAACTACCAATTCGAATGAAGTTTTCAAGATATATTTTGTTAATCAGAGACCATCAGCGCCATCGATCTTTTTAATCATCAGGAACCTTCATATTGGAGCACAAGGTGCTAGGGGATGAATTGAGATAGCCGCAAAATTATACTACCGTTGCGAAATTAATCAAGAGAACTCTGCAACGTAGTTGGTTTGGCTGTGACTGTGAGGAATCAGACCTTCTCTTTCAGTTTACACAAGTCTCCTATTTACGATCCCTGAAAGCCCAATTGACACAAATATTTTGCGGGACAATGAATTAGCCTTTCAAACAAAACAATCGCTATAGTAAAATGGTTCACATTCTGTTGAATGATAACAAGAAATTTATGAACACACACAAATCCCTTGGTGATATAGTTTCTCAATTATTACTAGTATTAGTTTTAGCAAAGAGCTATGATTCAATTTTTTTTCTTAAACAAAACGGCTGAGGTATTCTTCCACAGTGTTATATTTTACGTCAGGGTATAGCTCGGAAGCCTCGACTCCAAATGACGGTTCAATCTCAAAGTTGGTGTGAGCACCCTTCACAAATATTGAGTGAGTGATTGTTAGTACCACATTGGTTGGAAATGGGGCCTCTGCAGGAATTGATGAAAACCAAACAATACTAATTAGCCTTCACGTTTGAAAATGAAATAATAATAACTAAAGAACAAATTGGTATGCAGTTGAGAGAATATCCTAATGTCAACATCCCTCTAGCGGTAGTTTTGAATAAAAAATAAAGAAAAAAGAGCAGGGGATTTCAACAACTTTGGATCTGTTCGAGAAGTTGGTCCTCGGGAACATATGTTTTCTCAAGGGTTTTGCCAATCAATTTCTCCCACAGGGCAACTGCCTCGTTAAACCAATAGGTGTTTTTAGGAGGCCTGATGTACAGGCTTTTGTTCAATGTTCTGGGGTCATCAACAGCTTTGATGGTATAGGTGCCAATATCACCTTCTTCGTTGAAAACGGCTGCAAACAGAACAGGATGCAAACAGTGCTTATTACAAGCTTTGTTTAATTTCTATAACTAAGCCCTTAACCTTTCATCAAGTCCTTGGGATTTTTTATTTTCCTTTTTTTTTTTCCCAGAAGAGATGTTCTGTTTGATTTACATGACAAAAATGATTAAGTTTCATTTTTCTTTTTCTTAGCTCACTAAAAGGATCCATTTTCCATCATTCCATGGAAGAGTTATTCCCAGCAATGAAGTTCAAAGCTTGAAAATAGAGAAACATATATACCACCTTAGCCAGTGGATTTAATGCATCTATCAGTATTCTATGTATGGATTGGTTTAGGGCTTCCATATGCAAAAATACCTAAAAATGGAAAAGAAGCTGATATTCATGAGCTAATAATCACTATTTACCTTTAGGATTTCCATCACCAAGGATAACGACCTTGTCTCTTGGGGGAGCCGTGGCTCCTGGCTAGGCCAAAGTAGGAAGAAAATAGCCCGCAAAGCAGTTAGAGGGCACGTAAGTGTAAGGGTTTCCTTCAGCCTCAATAGTACGGTGGATTTAAGCCTTGATTGCGAATGCTGTTTTCCCTAGCTCAACGGCGTGAACCCGGTCGTTGTCATTTCCAAATTCCGAAGGGAAAAATCTCTAACCAAACAAATTAAAAACCATTAGAATAATCTTATTAATTTGTTTGCAGAGTTGCAGGTAAGTTAATTCTATTCTACATATTGAGTAAATTAACTAGGAAACACTAACCTTCACATTCCCAGCTTCTTTAATGGCAGCAATGATCCTAACTTGATCTGCTATCTGCATTTGACATACGGTGGATATCACCACATCAACTTGCTTTATTGCCTTAACCAAACTCTCATGATCGTAAAGATCCCCCTACATGACCACAAAACATCAAACTAAAAAAAAATATCACGACATGAATGTAAGTTCACGTTCACAAGAACTCAAATATACTTACGTACAACAATTGGACCCCTAAGTTCTTGAAGTTCTCAATAACCTTTCCCTTAAGAGGATCTGAAACCGTACTCTTTCTAACTAAAGCATAAGTGGATGACCCTCTTTTGCACTAGCTTCGACAATGAACTTTCCGATGTATCCAGTGCCTCCAATGATCAAAACCTTGCTCTTTCCAGCCATTGAAGAATACAGAAATGAGAGCCAAATGAGAAGTACAAGTTGGTACAAAGTTTTTGGATTATGTTCTTGTAATGGATTCTGACAGCCAAATGGAAGCACTATTTATGGATGTGATGAGGGATGTAAAGTACTGCCAAGGATCATCTTGGTCGCTGGGAACCAAAGTGATTATTTGGGACGACTACGGTATGCTTTTCAGTTTTTTGACCAATTATGCACCAATAAATTATTTTCATCAACGATAGAAAATTAGGCCCTGTCTCTTTCATTTGAAAAATCTTGGTTAGGGAATAGATTTTTTTTTTTTTTGTGCCAATTGGGAATAGAAGCTTAAGCCGTCTTTGTTATTGAAACTTCTTTTTGCTGCGCTTGCGTTGTTGAATTAGCCCGATTGGGTATATGCTAACATTTATTGGTGCGAACGAACAAAATTTTTAATGAACTATTTATAAATATGTTTGATTTTTGTTCGTTTATAAATGATTTTGAATAATATTATATATTCATTTATTAATTATTGATCATGATTTTGAAAAATATTTTATATTTATTTATTAATTATTGATTATTATCTATTGCTGTGAGTTTATTACGATATGTTATTGTTATGATATTATGTTTATCATTTGGTTAAGATAACTAACATTATACATGTTTAATAAATTTTTTATAGTTAAAAAGGCTATCAGGGTTTGAATTTTTATTGCTGCTTATTCATATCTTTTTTTTAGTCTTCGGACTCAATGACTTTCTATTCAAATTCAATGCTAATATGAAAATTATATAAGCAAGTAGAGACAAAGCTGCCGTTAAATTATATATAAGCAAGAAGAACGGCATCGAATGATAACAAGAAACTTATGAACACGGTATCTCCTCTAGCCCTCTGCACAAATCTTTTGCGCTTTATTAGGTAGGAATGATGCAAAAAGGTGAGGATGAATAATTTTTTAATTAATGATTAAAATTCATAATCTATTTTTTTACTTTTAACTTAACCATTAAATTAAAAAAATTTTCATCCTTACCGTTTTCCGTCTTTCTTACCTAGTAAAGTCCTGGTGATAGATTGCCAATTATTACTAGTATTAGTTTTAAAACAGAGTTATGATTCAATTTTTTTCTCAAACAAAACGGCTGAGGAATTCTTCCACAGTGGTGTATTGCACGTCAGGGTATAGCTCGGAAGCCTCGACTCCAAATGACGGTTCAATCTCAAAGTTGGTCTGATCACCTTTCACAAACATTGAATGACCGAATGCCAATATCAGATTGATTGGAATTGGAGCCTCTGCAAGAATTGATGGAAGCCAAACAACACCAATTAGCCATCAAGTTTGAAAATGAAATAACAATATCAACAATAACAGAAGAACAAATTGATATGAATTGCAACTCAGAAAGAATATCTTAATATCAACATCCCTCTATTTGATGAATAATCCAACAGGAAGTTTAATTAGCAGTTGTTTTGAATAAATAAACAGCAGGGATTTCAACAACCTTGGATCTGTTTGAGAAGTTGGTCCTCCAGAACGTATGTTTTCTCAAGGGTTTTGCCAATCAATTTCTCCCACAAGGCAACAACCTCGTTAAAGGAGTAGGTGTTTTTAGGAGGCTTGATGTGTAGGATCTTGTTCAATGTTCTGGGGTCATCAACAGCTTTGATTGTATAGGTGCCAACATCACCTTCATAGTTGAAAACAGCTGCAAACAGAACAGTACGCAAATAGTGATTATTACATGCTTTGTTTAATTTTTACAACTAAGCCCTTAACCTTTTATCAAGTCCTCAGGATTTTTAGTTTCCTTTTTTTCCTCAGAAGAGATGTTCTGTTTGATTTACATGACAAAAATGATTAAGTTTAGTTTCATTTGTCCCTTTTCATTTTTCTAGTTCACTAAAAGGATCCATTTTCCGTCATTCCATGGAAGAGTTATTCCTAGCAATGGAAGTTCAAAGCTTGTAAATAGAGAAACATACCCACTTAGCCAGTGGATGTGATGCATCTATCAGTCTATGTATGGTTTAGAGCTTCTCTAAACTAAAATATTTGAAAATGGAAAAGAAGCTGATATTTTAGAACTCAAACATTATTTATACCTTTAGGATTTCCATCGCCTAGGATGACGACCTTGTCTCTTGGGGGAGCAGTGGCTCCTGGCTGTGCCAAGTTAGGAAGAACATAGCCCGCCAAGCAGTTAGAGTTCACGTAAGTATAAGGGATTCCTTCAGCCTCAATAGTAAGGCGGATTTGAGCCTTGATTGTGAATGATATTTTCACTGGCTCAACTGCATGAACCCGGTCGGGGTCACTTCCAAATTCCGATGGGAAAAATCTCTAATCAAACAATAGTTTCAGCTCATTTCATTTATAGTGATGTCACATAAGCTACAGATCAAAGACCACAAAACAAATGCCTGATATCACGACATCAACTTGAGTGGGAAACAATTACCTTCACATTCCCAGCTTCTTTAATGGCAGCAATGATCTTAACTTGATCTGCTAACTGCATGAGACCTACGGTGGATATCACCACATCAACTTGCTTTATTGCCTTAACCAAACTCTCATGATCGTAAAGATCCCCCTGCATGCCCACAAAACACCAAACTAAAACAATAAGATCACGACATGAATGTAAGTTCACGTTCACAAGAACTCAAATATACTTACGCACAACAATTGGACCCCTAAGTTCTTGAAGTTCTCAATAACCTTTCCCTTAACAGGATCAGAAACCGTACTCTCTCTAACTAAAGCAAAAGTAGGATGACCCTCTTTTGCACTAGCTTCGACAATGAACTTTCCAATCTATCCAGTGGCTCCAACGATCAAAACCTTGCTCTTTCCAGCCATTGAATAATTCTTCAGCTACAGAAATGAGAGCCAAATGAGAAGACTAGATGGTAAACAGGTTTTGGATAATGTTCTTGTAGTGTAGTTCGACAGCCAAATGAAAGCACTATTTATGGACGAGATGAGGTATGTGAAGTAATCCCAAGGATCATCCTGATTGGTGGGAAACAAAGTACTTATTTGGGATAACTATGGTATCATTTTCAGTTTTTTGACTAATCATGCAGCGCAAATTGTTTTCATTAACGGTAGAAAATTGTCAGTCTGTCTCTGTCATTTGAAAAATATTGGTTAGGGAATAGATTTTTTTTTTTTTTTTGCCAATTGGGAATAGAAGTTTAAGCCGTCTTTGTTATTTAAACTTGTTTTTGCTGGAAAGTCTCAATTACGCATGCATTATTGAATTAACCGGGTTACGTGTAGGCTGACATTTATTTTTTACTTGATATGCCTTACAAATTACGCATCTTCAAGAGAAACAAAGGGAAAAAATAATTAAAAAAAAAAAAACGTAATTTAACATTCTAGAAACTCTTGAACGTGGCCAAGATACTGATAAAATCCATTGCCAATTTGAGAATTGGCATATGGCCTACCCTTGATAAAGAAAAAATGAAAAAGGAATGAGTGTTTGCCCAATTCAACGGACGACAATAAACAAGAGTCCGACTAACAATTACTATAAAAATACAAAAGGATTTGTATTTTACATAAGCCTCCAATATACGATCCTTGAAAGTCCAACACAAATATGTTGCGGGGCAATGAATGGTTAGTCTTTAAAACAAAGCCATCGATTTAAAGTAACCAGTGCTCATCTTACATTGCCAAAATGAAATATTCACACCCAGTAGTTAATTCGTGGATTGTGTGCCAAACGAAAAGGTAGTATCATATTATGGTAATTCATGTTTTGGTTGATTAGACCAAAATAAAAGGGTAATTCACTCTGTGGATGCTCAAGAACCTTTTTATAGTTTAAAAGGTACATCAGGATTTGAATTTTTATCGCTGCTTATTCATGTATTTTTTAGTCCGGGGACTGAATGACTTTCTATTCAAATTCAATGTTAATATGAAAATTATATAATCAAGTAGAGATGAAGCTGCTGTTAATTATATATAAGCAAGAAGAACAGCATCGTTCACATTCTGTCGAATGATGACAAGAAACTTGAGAACACACACTCTCCTCTAGCTCTCTCCACAAATCCCTTGGGCTTTAGTAGGTAGCAATGATAGAAAAAAAATGAGGATGAAAAATTTTTAATCTAATGATTAAGTTACAAAGTAGAAAAGTAGTTATGAATTTTAACCAAGCAAAGTCTTGATGATAATTTCCCAATTATTACCAGAGGCGAAGCTAGAGATAGGAAAAAGGAGGAATCAAAAAATAATTTTACTAGAAAAAAGGGGATCAAGTATTATTTTTGGTGAAATGAAGTATTCTGCTACAATGACGTTAAAAAAAAATTGGGGGGCGATGGTACAGCCTTCATTATTACTAGTAGTAGTTTTAACAAAGAGCTATGATTCAATTTTTTTCTCAAACAAAACGGCGGAGTTGTTCTTCCACAGTGGTATATTTCACGTCAGGGTATAGCTCGGAAGCCTCGACTCCAAATGACGGCTTAATCTCAAAGTTGGTGTGATCACCTTTCACAAAGATTGAATGACTGATTGCCAATATCACATTGATTGGAATGGGAGACTCTGCAAGAATTGATGAAAACCAAACACGCCAATTAGCCATCACGTTTGAAAATGAAATAACAGTAACAATAATAACAGAAGGACAAATTGATATGAATTGCAGCTAAGAAAAAATATTCTAATATCAACATCCCTGATGAATAATCCAATAGAAAGTTTAATTAGCAGAATTTGTGAATGAAAAAAGAGCAGGGATTTCAACAACCTTGGATCTGTTTGAGAAGTTGGTCCTCTGGAACATATGTTTTCTCAAGGGTTTTGCCAATCAGTTTCTCCCACAGGGCAACAACCTCGTTAAACGTATAGGTGTTTTTAGGAGGCCTGATGTACAGGCTTTTGTTCAATGTTCTGGGGTCATCAACAGCTTTGATGGTGTAGGTGCCAATATCACCTTCATCGTTGAAAACAGCTGCAAACAGAACAGGATGCAAATAGTGATTATTACATGCTTGTTTAATTTCTACAACTAAGCCCTTAACCTTTGATCAAGCCCTCTGAATTTTTCATTTTCATTTTTTTTTTCCAAGAAGAGATGTTCTGTTTGGTTTACATAACAAAAATGATTTAAGTTTCATTTTTCCTCTTTCTAGATCACTAAAAGGATCCATTTTCCATCATTCCTTGGAATAGTTTTTCCTAGCAATTGAATTCAAAGCTTGTAAATAGAGAAACATACCACCTTAGCCAGTGGATGTGATGCATCTATCAGTCTAGTATGGTTTAGGACTTGGCTTCCCTAAATAAAAATGGAAAAGAAGCTAATATTGATGAGCTAAGGAACACTATTTACCTTTAGTATTTCCATCGCCTAGGATAACAACCTTGTCTCTTGGGGGAGCAGTGGCTCCTTGCTGTGCCAAGTTAGGAATAAAATACCCCGCAAAGCAGTTAGAGGACACGTAAGTGTAAGGGATTCCTTCAGCCTCGATAGTACGGCGGATTTGAGCCTTGATTGTGAATACTGTTTTCCCTGGCTCAACGGCATGAGCCCGGTCGGGGTCATTTCCAAATTCCGATGGAAAAAATCTCTAATCAAACAAATTAAACAACCATGGTTTCAGCTAATTTCATTTATGGTGATGTCACATATGCTAAAGATCAAAGACCACCAAACGAATGTCTGATATCAAACCCTCAACTTGAGTGGGAAACACTAACCTTCACATTCCCAGCTTCTTTAATGGCAGCAATGATCTTAACTTGATCTGCTAACTGCATGCCACCAACGGTGGATATCACCACATCAACTTGCTTTATTGCCTTAACCAAACTCTCATGATCGTAAAGATCCCCCTGCATGCCGACAAAACACCAAACTAAAAAAACAAGATCACGACGTGAATATACGTTCACGTTCACAAGAACTCAAATATACTTACGCACAACAATTGGACCCCTAAGTTCCTGAAGTTCTCAATAACCTTTCCCTTAACAGGATCAGAAACCGTACTCTCTCTAACTAAAGCAAAAGTGGGATGACCCTCTTTTGCACTGGCTTCGACAATGAACTTTCCGATGTATCCAGTGCCTCCAATGATCAAAACCTTGCTCTTTCCAGCCATTGAATAATTCTTCAGCCACAGAAATGAGAGCCCAATGAGACGTACTAGTTGGTAAAGAGGTTTTGGATTATGTTCTTGTGATGGAGTGTGAACCAAATGGAAGCACTATTTATGGATGAGATGTGGTATGTGAAGTACTCCTGAGGATCATCCTGATTGGTGGGAAATGAAGTGCCTATTTTGGATAACTATGATATGATTTTCAGCTTTTTGACTAATCGTGCAGTACAAATTGCTTTCATCAACGGTAGAAAATTGTCGGTCTGTCTCTGTCATGTGAAAATTCTTGGTTTGGGAAAATATAGAAAATTAAGCGGTCTTTGTTATTGAAAGTATTTGGCTGATCGTCTCAATTACGCACGCATTGTTGAATTAGCCAGTTTCGGTACAGGCTAACATTGGTATTTCACTTAATGTGCTTGGAAAATTGGTATATAGGCTTAATAAAGAAAAAAAAAAAAAAGAGTCGGCGTTTACCCATTTCAACCGACAGCCAATAAAAAAACGTCCGACTAACAATTAGTCAATTACTTCAAAATTAAACAGTGATTTGGAGAAAAAAAGATAAAATAAACATTATGGAAGTTTCAGGATTAGGTGTATAAATTAGTGAGTTTGGAATTAGTCTATGTTTTTAAAGCTTTGAGACTCATCATATACATCATATCTTTGTTTTTTAATCACATCACTAAAAGATTTTAATATATATTAAGAGCAGAGCAGTTTTGACAAAGAGTTACATTTCCTAATATTAAGCCTAGGCAACGTAAGAACTAATTGGGTCAAAGTGCCTCTTATATGAATGGACTGGGCTCAACCCAAAGTTCCATATCACCAGAAAATGATATTTCGGCTTTGATTACCACACGACCATGAATTTTATTCGAAATTTTGTATAAGAAAAGTTAACAGTTAGTTGGGAAAAGTGAATTTATTTAGCTAAGAAATAGACCCATCATTTACACAAGGCTGATAATGATTGCCCTTGACATTTTTTGTTAAACCTCTTTGAATTTAATTTTTATCTACTGATCTCTGATGCACAGACAACTGCACATAATTTGCAGTGAAAACAGTGAAATCATGCAATATTTAGCACAATTATTCTTGTTTTAGAAAGAAGTCATCACTATAGAAAAATCTTGTCATACAAATCTCTATACAGTACAGAGCTTAGGAAATCTTAAGTTGCCAAAAGAACCCCAGTGACAAATGCTGACAACAGATTCATCCCCCACTACTATCAGTAATTTAGTACTACTTGGTACAGACTTCAGCCAGCACACATCAGAGTACGTAACGTTCTTGCTACTTTGTAGAAGTAGCATTAGGAGCAAAAGATTTAAGTACTGATTCCAGTATCTGTGTTAAGCTTCGAAGCACCAAGGTTGGCAATGTGGAACTGCGGTTTGTAACTGTTGGTAGGGCGGTCAGCAACAGGAGGTTCATTCAAGAATAATCCACGGAAATTTGTATGTTGATAAAATTTGTCAACTTAAACTTTTTGGTGCTAATGAGTCGAGTAATTAAGATTTAGCTACTCACCAGCCATTTTTCTTTGTGATGTTCTCCAGGCTTGTTTCTTCGTTCATTTCCAGGAAACCCTGCTTTGTATTGGGCAAAGGCATGGAGCTTGATCTCATATACTGCCTTCCATACTCCGCAAATGGAGTTTCCTACCATATAATCCATGTGTAATATTCAAAACTAATATTCAAAACATGAGTGAAAAATAGGACTAAGCTGCAATTAATTGTAAAATCTTTGATAACAATTTGCACCAGCTTGCTGCAGCTATCTGATGGACTGCAAATAGCCTTAAGATGCTCTTCCTCCGTTTTCTTCTTTGATCTCCAGTACGCTTCAATCTCTTCCTTGGTAAGTGATCGATTTCTTTTCCGTATTACTGAAAGATTTTCAAATGCCAAAATTAAACAAAAGGATTAAGTAGTAAATAGAAAACACCATGGAAGCACTAACTAAGCCATGCAAGATAAACCTTATAAGAGTTTACTGAAATCACCTGCTGCAGGATCTGATACAGGAGAATCCCATCCTGCCATTAGAGAACCCATTTGCTGATGATCTTTCACCTGCTAGAACCAAAACAAAGAACCATCTCTCACAGCAAATATCTTGAGAAAAAGCCTATATATAGCTGTGGGTGGGATCTTATCTTTTCCTTTATTTTCTGTCGGAGAGTCGTCATTTTTACTCGTTCTTATCCTCAAAACCATGCTTTTTCCTGTGAAAATGAAGACACAGAGGCCAATTTATTGACGTGGTGACAAAATGATTAGTATTTTGATTGTGATAGGCTCCACTAACTCTTGTAACTAAATACTCTCTAGTTTGCAGCCCACCGACTAGACATTAAAGATGCGGCAAGAGAAGGGAATTCAAGTTGTGGGCTGACGCACGCGTTTTGATCTTATTTGTCTGGGAGACATTCTTATCCCCATTTGAAGGGTTCAAATCCATTAACAGCCCAGTTTCTAAGCCGATATACATGGGAGTCAGAAGATAAACGACACTAGTCAGTAATCTAGCCATATTTTTCTTTTCTTTTTTGTCTTTGTCCTGTCATAAATGAATTTACTTGGGTCTGTGCTTACAGTCTATCGTCCCATATGTCAGGTTCTTTGAGTATGCCATAGATATCTACATGACGTCATCAAACCCCAAAACTTCTGCCAGAGGAGTCTTCATGTATGTATTTTAAATTCTGACAGATAGTGATTGAAGCATTTTGGGCTAAACCTACGCTCATAATGGGTGAGTGTGTCTGTCAAAATGTCCGTTGAGATCTTTGCAGGCTTGGGCTCTGTTAATATAATTTTTACGAAGTGAGGCACATTGTAAGTAATGGGGTGAAAAAGAGTCCAGAGTCTAAGCTTTAATGAAGAAATTTAGATCTTGATCTTGCTCAGGCCCAATCTCATACACTGTTTTTTTTGGCATAAACCAGATCCTTTGTGGAAGGAACTTTTCGATTTTGTTTGCACAAGGAACTTTGAAGCATCTACATTTAGTGCCTGATCAGTGGATGATATTGGAGCAACAAAAATCAATCATTGATGAGAATCTAGAGGAATAAAAAGAATGACATGACAAAGAAAATCCTCAGGAAAGAACAACAGTCGGTTTACTTTTTCCTTTATTTTTCATTACCAAAAGGCTCACTTGCCTTACTCATCATTGGTGTATGCATGGTCTCATGACTGTTAATAATTAGTGACCTTCACGAGCTCTTGATGGCTCCTTCATTTTTAACTTCTTTTAATACCCTTTCTTGGCATAATCCAAGACATTGGGCAAGTAGGGACGGAAATTTGCAGAGCTGGCATGTCGTCTGAATTAATTTGTGGCACGTCCAAATTCTTCATCAAATCAAGAACAATAACTTTTTTTTCCGATGTGAGCCTACAGTTTTGCAACACCAAAATCTTATCCAGGTGGAATCCACATTTGTCCTTGTGGGCATTGTACCAGTTGGCAAACTTCCAACTGAAACAACATGATTTTCAACCAAGTTATGCAAGGCCACAGTGCATGCATGAAAGAAAGCAAGAAAAAAAAAAAAAAAAGGGCTCCACATTTCACTTCCCCAAGTATCATTTTGCTTTGCTTCTACTTGACCTCGTTCTAAAGCTTGGCTGCATATATTTGTTTTAATATGATAAAAAGTTGAAAGTTCATAATTTTTTTCTTCTTGAATGATACTGCAATTACAGACAGGCACCTAACTAGGCACTTCAATTTGCTTGACCCAATTGAGTTATGGAGCTCATTGTAGCTGTTGAGCTAGCTGGGACTTGTTTCATTGCCATAGTTCTTTTAATAAGGGGTTTGTATCTGACCTGGAGACCTTGATCAGCATGGAGACGACCATTTTCAGTTTCAAATTCCATCAAATTATGCAGAATCTAGTAGTTGTAGCACTGCAGCCACCACAATGTAAACCCTAATAGACTGTAGAAACTTTTCAAACTGCATTCATTCTAATAAGCAAGAAATCCAATAAAGTAACAAAATCCCATGAAAATGCTTCTAATTAACTACAATTTAAAATCAATAGCAGCAGTCAAGGTCGGCTCCAGTGCATCTCTAGGTTCGCCGGTTGGTGAGTGGACCCTAATGTTTGAGTGGTCTTGTTTTTAAAACCCACAGCTAACATCAAGTGTTAATAAAGAAAATTGAAGAATAATGCATATAAAATGTATTTAATCAATTGAAAATATTATAAGTAAATGAAACAGAAAAAGACCACATCCTTGCTATAATTCAAGCATGCTTCCTTTTGGAGTCAAGAACACTGCCACTGACATGCCACTTTCTCACTGAATTATCATGGACAGATTATGTTAAACTTCGATCAAACGTTAACCGCGAGTTAAGGTTTCATCAAAGACAAACAAAGGACTGAAATTAGATGCTTTTTATCTCTACCACTAATGGCAGATTAAAGATAAGCTATCATTGTTAAGAAAAGCTCCCATTAGCTCTCCACTTTCTTAGATGATATTCAATGTTTGATTATTGAGCCAGACAGACAAGTGAGTAATGATTAAGCTATGTGGATGTGGCACGTGAAAGTGTGACCTTACATCTCAAAGTTTCAACTTATCTTATCCTTGATCTGACACCGGTCGACTCGGTTGTCAAAGAGCCTCCCGCATTTTCCACGAATCTGAAGGACATAGCTAAGCCAGCTGCAAGCCACTCGTGCGGGGAATAAATTGAGTGGTGGTAACTCTCAAAACTTTTCACTAGCTATAATTCAGGATCGTAAAGATTGTTCTCGCGTTAAAAATTATTTAGTTATAGTTTTAAATTATAATATAATAATATGATATAATTAAAAATTTAAAAATAATAATTTAAAATTTTAATAATTATTATATATAAATTTAATAAAATTTAAAAAAATATATTTAATATTATCATATTAATATAAATTATAATATTTAATTTTTATATAAAATATAATACGAATATACGAACCTTCAAATTTATATAATTCATTAATTGTTACATATTGTATGTAATTTTTTGAAAATTTTTAAATTTAAAAACAACTTGAAATTAACTAAGTTGTATTATATATATATATATATATATATTTTACAATTGTTGAGGAAATATTATTTCAAGGAATCACGAGGGATTCTTCGATACCAAACAACCTCGTGATTATAACATCTAATTAGTTTTTTTTTTCTTTAATAATAACACTAAGTTATAAATGGATTGCCAAAAAAAAAAAAAAAAGCAAAACATTATACATTAGACAATTTTTGCTATTGGAAATTATATATTACTATTAAATTTAATGTGTGTATGAAAAAAATATTAAAAACATTCTCAATCAGTCATTACTGTTTTTAAATCTAAAAAGTTCATTATTTGGAGCTTGGAACATAAAATGAAAAAGTGGATCTAAAAAATCAAAGAAACTTATAACAAAAAGTGTTTTCATGCTTGCCAGTGCAATTTTTAATTAAAAATAAAATAAAATATTATGGCATATTTTATTTTTAATATATCTTAAGAGTATGATTATTTTATTAAATTTAGTTATAAAATTTAAAATTTTCACAATGAATGAGAAAATTTATGGAAAAAAATTATTAATATTAATATTTTTGTATAAAATATATCATTAATTACTCAATTATGTTTTGTGTTTTAAAATGATCATTTAATTATTAAATTTTTTTATTTAATTATTAAATTTAAATAAATATTTTTTTATCAATCAATCGTTTAAATATAATAAATTTTTTTGCTAAAAAACTAATGATTAGATAATAAAAAATACTTACTTAAAATTTAGTAATTAATTTAAAAAATTTATTGATTATTTTAAAAACACAAATATAGGTAAGGGATGAACGATGTAATTTATTTATTTATTTTAATAAAGCTAATCTTCTTAATCAAGCAAAATCAAATCGAAGGGACCAATTTCTCCTTTGACTGCCACGTGTCCCGAGTGCAATTTTCCTGCTAACTGTGTGAACACACACAAAAAACCTGCCAATTAAAATTAACGGACAAAATTTAAAAACAACAAAAGCAGAGAAAAAAAAAATGAAAAAAAAAACGGTTTTCAAAAAATGCAAATCGTTTGTATTAGAATCAAAGGAAAGAAAAAAAAGAGAAGAGCCTTCATTGTGTGGTACTCCTGTCGAACGGCAGCTTGAGGCGGTGGCAGCGACGGAGAGATGCGGAGATAGAGAGAGAAAAGAAAAGGAACAATCAAATCGCCGGTCTTAACGTCTAATACCATTAGATTCTCTCTCTCTCTCTCTCTCTCTCTCTCTCTAATTAGAGATTGTGTACATTCTCCAATTTGCCTCTCGTTTCTTGTTTTCCGATGAATTTGTCTCTCCTTTCTGGAAATTTTCAACAATTTTCCAAATCTTCCTGTTAAAATTTTTTTTTTTTTTAAGTTTGTGTCAAAGGTCTCTCTTTTCAATTTGGCAGCGGAAAAATATTCAATCTTTCAGGTAAATTTCAAAACCAAAAATGAAAAACAAACTCTTTTAAATTTTACATCTTTCTTCTTTCTTTCTATTTGCCTGATTATGATCTTTTTAGCTGTGTAAAGTCAAAATTAAGAAAAATGCCATTGAAAACCTTTGTTCGGGAGATTGGGAATATATCAAAGAAAAGTTCAGAGAGGAAGAGACATAAGCTTGGGCTTGGACGAGCCTATATTGCTCCAGAAGCTTCTTCATCATCACCATCATCATCAGCTGGTTCTTCAAAGCAAGGGCAATGGGCAAATTTACCTCGGGAATTACTTTTAGATATAATTCAAAGAGTGGAAGCGAGGGAAACATGTTGGCCTGGAAAGAAAGATGTGGTTGCTTGTGCTTCAGTGTGCAGGTCATGGAGGGAAATCACTAAAGAGATTGTTAAGACGCCTGAACAATGTGGCTTTTTAACTTTCCCCATCTCTTTAAAGCAGGTGAGATTTTTTTTTTTTTTTGCCCTTTATTATCAAAAAATCAATTTTTTTGTTACTTATAGTTTGTGGGTTTTGCTTTTTGTTTTTGGTTTAGCCTGGCCCAAGGGATACTCCGATTCAATGCTTTGTTAGGAGGGAAAGGGCAATTTCAACATATCGATTGTATATGGGTCTCAGTCCTGGTAAATTTTCCTTTGCTTTATCATTTTTTCTTGGGTATTTGATTTGGCCATTTGGGTGTTTTGATTCTAAAAACTGTATGTTTCTGCTTAGTAAAATCTATATATAACTAATTTTTATTAATATTTACGAAAAAATTACAGCTCCGTCCGGTGATTTGAGTAAATTGTTACTGGCAGCAAAAAAGGTCAGAAGGGCTACCAGTAGTTATTTTGTGATATCTTTAGTTGGGGATGATTTCTCTAGATCAAGTTACAATTATGTTGGAAAACTCAGGCAAGCTTTTCGATGTGTGAAATTGTTATTTTCTTAAGGATTGGTCTGTTGTTTCGTGCAATTTAAGAGTGAAGTTTAACAGGTCTAATTTCCTGGGAACCAAGTTCAACATTTTCGACTGTCAACCTCCAGATGACTCTACTGTCCGATCCAGTTTTCAATCTTGTTGGAAAACTCGTTTCAAGCAGGTGCCTCCAAGGGTGCCTACGAGCAACTATAACACTGCCAACATATCTTATGAGCTCAATGTTCTACGTACCAGAGGTCCAAGGAGAATGCAGTGTACAATGCACTCAATCCCCATCTCTGCGATTGAAGAAGGAGGAATTGCTCCTACTCCAGTGGCGTTCAATTGCCATGATAAGGATTCTTCTTCCTTATTAGATGCAGAAGGAAAAAGCGCACGAGTTGGATTCAACTCAACTGGCTATGGTAAGCCTTTGAAATCAGTGCAAAGTGCACCCTTAGTTTTGAAAAATAAAGCTCCTAGATGGCATGAACAGTTGCAGTGTTGGTGCCTAAATTTTAAAGGACGTGTTACAGTGGCTTCTGTGAAGAATTTCCAGTTGGTGGCTGCTGTGGAGCCAAGCCAAAATGTTAGAGCAGTGGAACAAGAAAAAGTGATTCTACAATTTGGAAAGATTGGTGAGGACATTTTCACCTTGGATTATCGTTACCCACTCTCTGCCTTCCAAGCCTTTGCAATCTGCTTAAGCAGCTTTGACACAAAACCTGTATGTGAATAATGATTCTCTTGTTCCCTCTACAGGCATGATCATGCTAGTGTTCACCACAATTTGGTTGTACATATTCTCTTTGGAAGCAATTTAGGCTTGCCATTTTCATCGGCAACCGCCTTTGTACTCCGCATGCTTCAAGTAATGAGGGCTACATGCATGTACTCTTTTAAGTTTTAGCATCTATTTAATCTTGGAAGGCAAGCTACGGACTGAGAGTCTAGAGTCAAATCACAATGTTCATCGTTATCTAGGCTTGTCTTCACAACTCTTCTAACTTTGAGACCTGATAATTTTCCTAATGGTGGAATGGATAGGACTACTTGAGGAAGATTAGAGGGCAAGGAAGATCACCTAAATACAAGAGTTGGGGAAATCATGATGGACAAGCTAATTTCTCTGTTTGCAAACTTTTCTTTGGGTAATTGAGGCTGTCAGAATTTAAGTCCTAATCACTGAAATTAAGAATTTAGCAATTAAATCACAGCAACTGGTTACAAATTTTTTTTTTTTTTTAACATAACTCCATCCCATTTAAATTGTCATTAGTTTTCATTTGTCACCAAGTTAATGACAGTGAAATCTGATACAAGCATTCTTCAGTGCAACTCACAACAGGTAAGTGGTATGTATGGTGATTTATGTAATCTGAATACAAGAAAGATGGAATCAACTCACTTTACATTTGATTTAAGAGAAGCAATGACGACAGACAATAACATACGGCATGTTCCTGTCATAGATGAGAGAATAGTCGGCATGGTTTCTATTGTAGACGTTGTCCGAGCAATGGTGGATCAACAAAATCGAGAATTGAAGAGACTGAACGCGTTCATCAAAGGAGACTACTACTAGAATTCTACAAAACTTTGGCTGACAGAACTCAAACGGGAATCAAAATCGCTTACAGTGTCAAATCATTCTTTTACAGAGGAAAATAAAATCCGATTGGTTCATAGTTAGAAACTTCATTTTGCTAATGTTTACACCTGGGAACTGGGAAATGCCTTCGTTTTTTTCTCATCTTTTCTTAAATAAATAAAAAGTGAAAAAGGAAGAGATGAATGGTGAACGGCAAGGAGGGTATGCAAATGCACATATTTGTATAGCTGCTAACCCCTGGATTGCAAAAATACCTCTGCCCAAAAACTGTCTAGAAAAAGAGGTAGCATTCTATTTACTAAACAGACCCTGGAAATATGAGAACCTACAGCACTGTGACTACATGATCAAAATTGAGCTAATCCCCCTGATTCCCACAATATAATATATACATCATGGATTAATGAGTTTCTTAAAGGAGAAAGGCATTCAAGCAGGAAAAAAAAAAAATCAAAAGGAAAATCAACATTGAGCAAGTAAAAACCTTGAGAATTTCTTTCTCAGACATCCAAATCCCTTGGAAGATGATTTTTTAACCCTGAAGTCACTGCTGGAGATACGCGAGTTTTCTTGGCTGAAAACGGTGCAAGGGATTGAACATTGCGAGGCATCACTTTTCATCATGGATCCCATGAGGCCGAGCAGTACTAACGCATTCTCGGATCCTTTAGAACTGCCATTGATAGATATGCTGAACAAAGATTGGATTATGCTTTCTGTCTTTATCATTTGACAGTACCCTGGATTGTCAGAGCATAGAGACAGGAGCAAATCAACAGCAAGTTCTTGCTCCTCCTTATTACCGGCTTCCAAAATTGTGGCTATTGAAGTACAAAAATTGGCTTCTGCAACTTCAATTCTAACCTCCTCAATATTGCATATGTTATTTATAATCTCAATGCAAAAGCCCGCAACATTTGAATCCTCAAGAAAAGCAACCAGCTTGGGGATATAACCCAAATATGCAATATGATAACCAACATCAGTTCCATTGGACAAATTACGTAAGATCTTCATAGCCAGCACGTAAAATTCTGTAACTGTGGAGTCAAGGACTTTCAGGATGGAAGGCAAAACGCCAGATGCCACAATTCTGGACTTATAGTACTGTTGCCAGGATAAAACTACCAGTATTGCAAGGGACTCTCCAGCTGGTTCAGAATCCAACAATGATGCCAACAAATTGATAACATCTTGATGAAAGGGAGGGAATTCGACTCTGCAGGCAACAAAAGATACCTTTATCATCAGCGAATAAGTGAGCGCTTCTACTATCCTAGGACAACAGCAACTTTGTATGATAAGTCGATGTCAAGAACAATATATCAGAAGTAGTGAAAGATTTATGGTTCAAAGTTCCAGCATATAATAGAGAAGGGCAGAAGCAGAGGACAAGTGATGGAATAGATAACTAAGACAGTGAGTGCAAGGACCAAAACTTCAATAATATAGACATTCAATCAACTCTCAACAGATTTACGTGGCACTGGCTATGCCAATCTTCCTGGAGGGGCTTTAATTTTTCTAAGCTCCAGCCATTAAACTTTTCATTAAAAAGAATTTCCTCATTCTCAAACTAGTAAACTAGTAGTGTCTTTACTTCATGCAATATGGTCAATGCCATCAATTATTACAGAAGGGTATCCTCATAAAGTTATCTACAGAAAGCATGGACAGAAACCAATATGCTTGTTTGCTCCTTAAACTATGTACCTATTTCCATCATCTGCATTTAATTGCCAAAAAATAATTGTATTATGCAAGTGGGTTTCCTTAATTTTTCGGCAGCAACATAAGCTACTCGAATACTTTATAAGCTTGAACGCCATATATGTGTTCTAATGATAGGTAAACCTTTTTAAAGAAAAATCCAAGCATTGATTCTTATGTTGTTACCCACTCAGATCCTATTATTTGCCTCTTAACTCAATAATGTTTTTACTGACAACACCTAAGTAGCTAACGAAGCAAAAAGGATACCAGAAAGAAACATTACCTGCTACTGCTCAAAATCGCTAGAAGCACCTCTGCTCCATCTTTTTGCATTTTTATATCACATATTTCATTTGCATCCTTCAAAAAATTAATCACAGGAATAACATAACTACTTGAAAAAGTCAAATGCTGAGCCTTATCATTGTCTTCCAGAAGGCCTTTAACATTTTCAACAGCCTTGCATTGAGATTCCCAGGAATGTTTATCAAGTTCAGAAAGAAAGGCTGTATTGATGTCATGACTACTTGAAGTCATAGAAGAGTGATGATATATTTGACCATGAGAATCTGCAACAATCTGAGGCAGCCCACTCGTAATCTCATCATTAGATTTCCCATCTGATGAAACTAAACTAGATTCAGTACTCATTGAGCCAAGTGAGACACTCCCTATTTTAAGTTGCAAACCAAGCACAGAACTGCCAAAGCTAACAATGGAGCTGGAAGAAGGTTTCTGTAAGGAAAGCAGTGAAGGAATTGGTTGTGCAACTTCAGGAATGTTGATTCCATGCCTCAAAAACCACTTTGAAATGAGGCTTTTCATTGTTAAATTTGGAGTGACAGACAATTGCTCCAACCTTGTATTAGTCACAGGGCACATCTGATTGCCCTCATTAAACCACTTCTCTATCCAAACTCGTTCAAATGTTTTTCCAGAAGCAATAATTACAGGATCATACAGCAGTCTCATAGAGATAGGGCATTTGAATTGCTCAGGAAGTTTAAGGATGAATAAGTCATCAGTTGACGTATCATCTTCTTTTTTTATTCCTTGCTCCAGCTCCATGGATGAAAAAAAGTTCTCTTCCTCCATAGGAATGATGCTTTTAGATTGGAGTTGCCAAATTAACTTTCCATGTTTTTTCAGAAGATGTAAGAGATAATGCAAGATTTTTCTCTTAGTTGGGTTTGTATCATTAACTTTTCCAAGAAGTTTCTTGATAGATCTTTGCTCTATCAAAAGAGCAAAAGGAGATGTAATGTTCAACCTCAAAGCTGCAAGTTGAAGAGCCTCAATTTCTGATTGCATTTTGGAGCCTAATGCAGATATGTCTTGTTCAAGCAGTGCACGTATAACTGCGCCAACCTCATATTCAGAAGGTTCTAGAGGAAACCTTGCACTCCTAAGTTCATCTATAATTCCATGTATCTGTAAATAGTAATTTCTCCTTAATTACAATTAAGGAAAGATTTTAAAGGAAAAGGTAAAAAAGACTGAAGATAGTACATAATGTTTAAAAACTCAACCAACAAAACTATACATCTTTCTACCACTATAGTAACAATAGCACCAAATAATACATGGAATAATAGTAGTAAATCAAGCACTCTAAAATTCTCCTGCCAGGAAATTTCAAAACGAGAAAAAGTTATGGAGTACTACAAACCTTTGAAGCCAAAAAGAGTGGAACCATATCTTGAACTTGATTCATGCAAATCTCCAAAGTTCTCCGAATTTTTTCACACCTTAAGAGTATCTCTTTTGCTGTAATTGCCTAAATATTTCATGAATACAATTATTACCCAAATAATGTCAACAGAAACCTGAAAATTATGTGAATGGCTTACTGCATAAATTTGACAGTATCGAAGATGGCATTGGCATGTGAATTCAAAATGTCAAAACTAATTTCATGCTGACCATGGGGAATGAAACGATTCAAGAGGCGGATGAATATATCAAGAATGCAATGGTGCTCTTAACATTACATTTTGTGATTAGAAAACAAAGATGATATGCTGCATGAATGCAACATGGGTATTGATTTCATAATAAAACAACAGCCTTGGACTGGTGATACCAGTTTCTAGATTTAGCAGATTTTTTTAGTTCTTTTATAAACAGAACAATAAAAGTTAAAAAGAAAGTACCAAGTAGAGTTTGCTGGATTCAGAACAGTACTGGATTAATAACTTTGCTTTATCCATTGCTGATTGTAATGAGCATAAAGCCTGCATTCCTGATGTGCATCGTGGCCGAGCAGACTCGAGAGCTGAGAACATGTGCAAAATGCTATCAACGAGTTTCTTGAGCTCCAAGCACATTAAGCGATGCACCTGCATCCGCTAACAATTGTCAAGCAAACAAATTCAACTAAACTAGCAATAGTTTCCCTCCCACCCATTATAGGAAAAAAAAAAGGCTAGACTTTGAAATTGATGACTCGTAAGGAAAAAAAATGTAACCACTGGATTGAAACAATGTCCACCAAAGTTTTTTTTTTTTTTTGACAAAAACAGAAGTCAAATTTATGTATACCTAATTCTGAAGGCAGCCCAAAATTTCTTAAAGCCAAAATGAAACCTTCCGTTCAGCTAGAAATTCAATAAAACAACAAGATAGAGTTCCAATAATGCTGTGAAGGGTGTTAAGAAAATCTCAGTGCGATTCAATTATGCTAAAGTGAAGAAGACTAGATGTTTTTCATAAAGGTCAAACAAATTGGATATGAATAACCCAATGCCTTTTCTTACAAAGTAACCTACGTTTCGCTCTTAGATTCAACTAAGATGTGCTCTAGAATTTTCAATGAAATCACTCAGACTATATTAAACCCCCGATTCTTCTTGGAAAAGTATGTCAAAGAAATATGGTCCAAAAGATGGATAAACCAGTTGACATTTACCTTAATGGTGTTGTAATATGGAAGTTCAACACTCACAGCAGCACCAAGTTCCATATTATAAAAGTATCTTCACTCTGCACATTGACCAAATCAATTTGAGTCCTCAAATGGTTATATTTGCAGAATACATCAGTAGAAATTTGAATTACAGTTACATGAATATTTCCACCAATTATTTCACCAACATTGTAGAGTCTATCAAGTAAAATATAAGTCGAAAGAATCAAGACCAGAGGATGGTTATGCAGCAAATCAAATAAACAGATAAAAAGAATCAATCAAGCTATAGGAGCATTACATATGCAGAATGGTTCCTTAAGTGTATAAATCTTTCTTGTTTAAGTTCCTTCTAGTTGAAATACTGACTACAAAAGGCTCCTCCGAGAAACATTACAAAAATTCCTATGAAGTCAAAAGTTGTAATCGTGAAAGCAAACTAAGGTAATTTTTTGCTCCCTCATAAAAAGACAGTGACAAATCAGCAAAACAAGTCTAATTATCAGAGCAACAAAATTCGGGCAGCAATAATTGTAATGATTTCAACAGATCTCTATGTGCAACCAAGTAAAGATTGTGACTCTTAGGTGAAACTAAAATAAAGCCACAAGCAGGGGCTAAAATTCATTGCAAAAGCAAGATGTCTGGAACTTGAAAATCAAGCAAACAGTATCTATGATATGGATGTTCATATCAGTTTGAATTCTATATATTTCAGTAGGTCGGCACTTTTTGCAAGTTGAACGTTATAGTTTAAATATAATTAAAAAGAAAACTTACCCAGTTACTCTTCTGGCAAAAACTCAGCACGATCACTATAGAAGACCCAATATAGAAATATCAGAACGAACAGCGCATAAGTTGCATAGTCAGCTTCCTAACTTCAAGAAGTTCCGCTTGTTATATAACACAGTTGAAATACCAACTTAATTTTTAGTTGCCCAAGAGAAGAGCTATAAGGTTAAAAGATCCTATTAAAGGAAAGTAATCACAATGAAAAAATAATCTAACAATACCACATGGCCGTTTCGGTTGAACCGTTTACATACAATAATATATTAGCGAGGAGAGGATTTATGAGGAAAATTGTCTCTGTCTTCCGGAGGAAAAACCAGAGTTAAATTTAAGTATTCATTGGTCACACTCAAACACATTTCCACAAGAAAGCTTCAAGGCTTAAGGACCACAAAGAAAGAGAGAGAGGGGGCTATGCACGTACCTTTTGGCTGTTTAAAAGCCCTCCAAATGCCCGCATCAGCGGGCTAACTTCTTCCAAAATGGTAAAGAAAGAAGGTTAAAAATAAATGCAGGTTGATTCCACCAACTCTATATCACCATCTTCTTTCCCTTTGGAAGCTTTGTTTATATTACCTGTTTTGGAACAAAAAACCAATTTCTTCTGCCATTTATGATATTAGCACCCTGAATCTATGATCCAATTGAAACCTTATTACATGGTAAAGTAAATTTGCAGAAGAAGTAAACCTGACTTTCCTGAAAAACAAAGTCCACGGTCAACAGTAGTAAGAGCAGCATGTACAACCTTTGGACAAGTACTCGTATTAGTTTAGTTTCTTAGGCGTGCGCCAGCCGCCAAGGAAAACGGCCACGAAACAAGCTGGGTGTCAAATCGACTTATGCAACTAGGCTAGGTGGTAGACTGATATGCAAAACACGATATTTGAAACAATAACCAATAAACAAAAAGACTATAGAACATCTCGACGACCCTATAGTGGACTTGGAATGAAAACAAATTAATATATTCTTAACCAATCCACGTTATTGCTACTTTGAAACAAAGGAAATTTGAAGAATTGCAATTCATGTAATTTTCAATTGATATTTTATTATTATTTGGTCTTAAACCGCACGATAAGCAGTTGCATAACGTGCTGATTGCCAATAGACAATCCGAAATTGCTGTTTGCTCACTAGAAATATCACAGGCGTAGTCCTTTCGAGTATTGTAATTGAATCCATCTATAATGCTGGTTTACTCGGACATCAATGGAAGGAGCCAATGAGCAAAGTTATAGAAAAATTTAACATTAGAGGATCAATGCCAACAGAAATACTTTGTAGTTCCTTGGTGACTACTGCCACTATAAGCTCCCAAGCAAGGATTTTAACCTCTTTGTTTCAAAACGGAGGATTTGGTGGCCAAGGAGGCAGCTGCAGATCCATGTTTGAAGGTGAAGTGTTTATGACATATTATATAAGTGGACACTAAAAAAAAAATTCCTAAATCTACCGTTACACCAGAAAAACATAGAAAGAAGAAAGGCACTTCAGAATCTTTCTCGTATTCATCATTGAGGAACAACACTAAAAGTTCAACTACTCACAAATCTCTGACCTATGCCCATATCTTCTCTATCAGAATAAAAACCAAGGCCAAGCCATTCGATGAAGAACTTTATTTGGTAGCCAAATAATTTAATCTATATCAACACGACAAAAAGCCTGTACACTTCAAGCTACAAGATTTTACAATTCAACTCCATTGGTTGCGGCACGAACATCAAGCCTGCTCATGATAACATACCATGAGCTGACACACTTTTTCCACTTTCTTCCAACGACATGAAAAATAAGTTTTCAAAAATACTTTTCCTTGCTTTACTCAAAGATTCCCTCTAAGAGTGGTCCTCACGTCTTTAATACCAAAACGAGTGGATGGTATATCAGTGGAGTAGACTCCTCCAGGGGCTTAAAAGGTTTTGATCTTTGCTGTGGCATTCAATATCCGAAAAAGCTACCAGAAAAGCCAATAGTTAGACTTTGGAATATGCTTTGGGGCAAAGGCAAATCCATTTGATCTTATGAACCCACACAAATTTAACAGCTCCAATCATAAGAAAGGACCACAAGGCGACGTTTTCCACAAGGAAACTGGAAAGGAACCCACTGGCATAACTTTCGCCTGAGGAGACCTGAGAATTTGAGATGATAAGGATTGTAAATATCAAAAGATATGGAGTATCTTGTTGTGGATTTCTAGCGCATTTACGCCGTTATGTCATGCCCCTCCTCTGACTGCATATGGCCAATATAAAGTTAAGAACCAAGCAACTTTTCTAAATATCCCCCCCCCCCCCTTCCGACATCCAACAATGTAAAATGAAAATATTTACCCCCAAAAAATAAATTTTAAGATAAAAGGTTCAAAATAGTTATGTTAGCCATTAAATTGTTCTTTTAGATGAGATCCCCAGTAATACTCATTTCTATGTTTTCCTAAACAGATATTAATAATGCTATCATTATATTCTGTAATGGAAACCATTATAACGTTTTAATTAAATCTTCCACATCTTGCTTGATTCACCAAAACTAGAAAAAACGAATGGAAATAAGCAAAATTGAATCACTCATTGATCTTTCAATGAGTTGATTTGATTGTTCTGGCTATATCTGACCACATTTTCCCAAAGAACCGTTTACTCATATGGCAAGAGTTGACGAAACAAAGAATTGTCGTAGTAAGTCGTGCAAGTCTTTTATTACCGAGAAAAGTCTTTCTTCGACGAAACAAAGAACTATCTTGTAACTCGTTTAAGATATTAGCCAACTTAAAAACTCTATACAATTTTAACAGTCTATTATTATTAAAAAATTAGTTTTGATTCATCAAATGAAACTTTAGCTTAATGATGAAAAAGAAGATTAAAAAATTTTAAGGTTTTAAATTCAAATTTTATTGTGCATGAATTTAATTCAATTTCAAGTGAAATTTGTTTAGTTAAATTTTAAGTTCTTGATTATTCAATGATTGATTATGATTATAAATTCTTTTATATTTTTAATTCAACCGCAATATTAAAAAATAAAAAATGTGACTTTTTAATTTAAAATTTTAATTTTTCAAATTTAAATCGCATTATAACATCCTAGTTATCTCCATATTTTTAATATTTTATTTTTGTATACAAATCTTCTTTTTTTCATACTTATTTCAAACATTTATAATTTTTAATCACATTTTTTATGATGCTTTTTAAATACAATTTTTCAATTCTAATTTTTTTTTTAATGAAAACAACAACGCTAGACTAATTAAATTAATTATAGAACTCCGTTGAAAAGAAAGAGAGAAAGGTAGTGAAGGCAGAGCAACATGGCAGGAAGTAAGCTGCCACTCCTACTCAAAAACTGACACAGGATCCTGTAAAAGAGGTAGACCTGTTGAAATTTAGCAGTAGGAAGACAAAGACTATTCAGCAAACTGCCGGGCGGGAAAAAGCTATGGAATGTTGTTCAGAAGCCAAATCTCCATATTCCAAGTTCCCGCATCAATGATGCACTAAATTCAAGAATCAACTTGACCAGCCACACTGCCCAAAGTCCAAAAATCATGAGGTCCCAGCTGTCTTTAGCAATTGGAGAGACGTTAATCAAGTGTTTAAAAGATACGAGACACAATCGAAAATGAGAGAAGCGAATCATCCTTTGCCATCTATGAAGTTCACGATCCTGCTACAGGAGCTTCTGATCAGACCGTCAAATTGAATCACAGCCCCTTTCATCCTTACCATTCTCAGCTAGTATCAGGTGACATTTACCATCAGATCGCCGCTATTAGCAATATTTTTCTCGATAATATTTTGAGAAAAGAAGAATAAAACATAAATAAGAGTACCTTGTAAATGGAGTATATTTTACCAAGTTGGCAAATAAGAGAGGGAAGAAATCACAATCCTGTCTTCCCACTCAAAAAATGGCAGAATATCTTACTGTATATTTTGCGGGTCTCGAAAGAAGGGTTAAGGGTCAGATTGTTGGAGCATCTATGCTAATGGATAGACTTTTTTTGGGATCTAATCCCCACCATCTGATAAATTCTCAAAGAAATCAACTTGGTGTTGATGAGATTTTAAAAGACAAGAATAAGACTTTTGTAAAGAGTTAGTTTTCTGACACTGATTCTTGTCCATCAAAGCCTTGCTTCGGCAAGCGAATCGCATCTTGTTGTAGCCAATATATATATATATATTGGCCAACTTGCACAACTCCACCGCCGTTGCTCCTTATAAGTAGTGAGAATTGCAATTTCTTACCCATACCAGCCCTTGACTTCAGTCTTCTCCTTTGACTGAGGCAGCAATCTCTTTTTCCTTCCTAGCTTCTTTCTCTTTTGTTGGCAATCTCATATCCAAAGACAAACATTCCTCTTCTCCAACTTTTGTTCATCTTCACATCCAACTCATCCAAGCTTTATCATATTCCTCTTTGTTTTCATTCATCCGGCCCCAAAGTAGTAATGGAATCAAGCTCTACGACTTCTTCACGTGATTCTAAATCCTACTGGACTCCAAAGCAAAACAAGCTATTTGAAAAGGCACTTGCTGTATATGACAAGGACACTCCAGACCGCTGGCACAAAGTGGCCGCTGCTGTGGGAGGCAAATCAGCCGAGGAAGTAAGACAGCACTATGAGATCCTCGTGACGGATCTCATGCATATTGAATCTGGTCAAATCCCTATACCCAATTACAAAAGCACTGGGAGTAACAGAAGATGAATTGCTGGTGAGCAAAGGTGAGCAAAGGTAGAGTATTAGTAGCTATCTCCCATTTGCAAACTTAATTCTCATTTCTACATCTTTGAGTCATTTCCACTTGAAAACTATTACTCATGCAACTCTATTTTCTGGCTCAACATACTATTCTCTATCAATAAACTAGCAAAACCACAATCTTCAAAGAGCCTTCTTTCTTAGGATTTCTTGTTAAATGCCAAATGCCATCAACTGATGACAAGGACGAGGCAGGGCATGGAACCTAG
Source organism: Durio zibethinus (assembly GCF_047325235.1). Lineage (NCBI taxonomy): Eukaryota > Viridiplantae > Streptophyta > Magnoliopsida > Malvales > Malvaceae > Durio > Durio zibethinus. Next base: position 1,664,720 of record NC_143181.1, read on the forward strand.
GTCTTCACGAAGCCAATAGAAATCTGAAAAACTTGAGAAAACTTCCATGTATTCAACTCTTCCAAAAGGTTATGATTCACCATGTTGATGAGCAGTCAAAAAAACCTTAGTTTCTATAGGACACTCCTAACATGAAACATGGACGTACCCTCAAGCTCCAAAATGCATCATATAATAGAAACTATATAAGGGATTTCTTTTGCCTTCCTTCCCAAATAATTATGTAACCCTCTCCCTTTTTTGGTTACATTGGAAATCATTTAAACAATGTTATCCAGTGTTCGTACCTAGCTAGGATTCATGGTATGTTGTTCAAAATCATATTAAAAAAAATGTGATCATCCATGTTTTAAAACGGTTGTAATCATCCATGTTTCCTCTAACATGTCATGCACTCACCTTTCCTTTTCTGTTAGCTAGAGTTCAAACCAAACACCGATACCTATCTCCCCACAAAAATTTTTTTATTACTTTATATTATTTTCTATAGTACTCTATCCATACCCTATTTCAACTTACTAACAAAAAGCCCACATGAAATCTAATCCTCTTTTCTTTAGCACACATGCACATGGTCCTATATTTAATTCGAGAGCATTGAACCCAATATCATAAAATAAATAATGAAATCGATGCCACTCATATCATGTCTGACGTAACTCTTTTTTTTCAATTCCAAATTCCTCCATAACCCATCATTAGTAATCGCTAGACTTGACTCTTATGACACTGGTTTTTCTTGGATCATGAAACTAATGTTCAATGCTTCAGCGAACATAGATGGGCATTTGCACATGTTCTTCCTCTTATAATAATCCAATTTTTAATTACTCTAATGCTCTTTGTACTTTCAAATCCTTCCCAGGTTTTCTGAAGAACCTGAAGCTCCAATGAAGAACAAGTTTCGGCTGCATTGCCAGAGGATCTGTAAAAACCTAAAAAAAAAAAAAAAGTCGAGAATGTGAATCGTGATTCTCCCTATCTTAATTTGGCTCTTTTTAAGTGTGCATGCTACATCGAGTTCTTTTGTTAATATAACAAAAAATTGAACTCTATAATTACTAAGCTTGTAAGTATTGTACTGGATTTTCTAGTTTCAAATAAAAATATTACTATTTAAATATGTATTTGATATACAAGATTATAATACATTAAAATAATATGATATTGCGAAAAAAATTAGATTAAAAAATATCATATTATCTTTTATTTGATATATGTAAAAATTAAAATAATATAATTTATTTATTGATTAAATTTAAATTATTAATATAATTTTTAAAAATATAATAAAACATAAAAATTCAATATCATGAATTAAATATAATCATTTTCATTTTGAAAAGATTGAATAATTTTATATCAACAATATAATTAACTTTTTTTGCAATACTATCCTTTTTTTTATAGACAAATCAAATATAATATAAAATAATTTTCATCTTATTATAATTATCATTTTATGCATTAAATATTACCTAAATATTCTGTGTTTTGTCTGTTAAAATCAATGATCTCTTCACCTTCTTTGTTAATTTTTTCCAGAGAAATACAATAAACGAATCACCCGATTAAGAGGAAAATAAAAATTAAAAAAAAAAGTAGAAAATAATATTTAAATTTTTGGATAAAGATTACGTAGCTAAGACTGAAGAGATCAGCACAGGATCCATTTAAAAAAAACAAAATAAAAATAAAGAAATAATCATGCTTCTTTATCACAAACATTGAAGGAACCAATCAGTTTTCCTTTTCTTTTTCACCATTAAGAACAGGGGAACGGTTGTTCATCAAGCATAAATTAGATTTCGATTCTTGTTTCGTAATCGCATGGGATTTAAAACATAAAACACAAAATTTTGTCATTATCATTATCAAATCAAATAACGGCAATGGAAAAGAAGCTTAACACCTGACCTTTTTTGAATTCCAGCCTTCCAAATTTGCACTCTGAATCTGAGGAGATGGAGCCAATCAAGAAATTAACTGAAAATCTCGATTATAATTAACAGAATGAGGGATCTGGGAAAAAGGGAAATAAGGAGCTATTGGTTTTGTGAGGGAATGAAAGAGACTAAAAATCAAAGAAACGAAATAGAGAAGCGAATCGGCGTGGTTTTAAGGCAGATGGAAAGGCGGGAAATATAAAGAATTCGAAAATGGAAAATGCGTCGTCGATTAAAAATATGGAGATGCGGGGTATCGATCCCCGTACCTCTCGCATGCTAAGCGAGCGCTCTACCATCTGAGCTACATCCCCATTTACTCTAGCATGATTAAATGATTTTTATCTTTGATGAACCATTTAAATTTATCATTTTAATAAAACATATAAAATGACATTTAGAAGTAATAATTTTTAAAAAAAAAAGTGTAACATATTGGAATGAGATAATATTTTTACGATGTTAACTATATTAGGGCTTATGGTCAACAAAACTTAATATTTTTAAAAAGTGTCACCAATTTAAAAAGACAAAACTTAATTATCAACAATGTCATCATAAGATTTTGAAAGACATGTCGTTTTCTAATTTTATGTAAACATTTCAACTCATACTTGACAAAATAAGAGCTAACCTAATTTCTAAAGCTCACCTAATTTTTCATATTTATAAATAATAAAAGTCAATCAAGAGTTTGGAACCACTTTCCTTTGAAAGATTTGGGTTTTTGGATTTCAAATGTGTTACTTTCTCTGTTTCATTTTTTTGTTTATCTTTTTTTTTTTGGATGTCCCAAAAATATGTTTTATTATTTTTTTAACATTTAAAATTCTGACTTTTTAAAATTTTAAAATTATTTTTTATGAATTTTTTAACTTTTTAACATTAAAAATTATTAAAAAAATAATTTTAATATTAAATATATTAAATTAAAATTTTTTTCTTAAACTCGGTAAAAATCAAGACAAATAAATATGAGCGAAATAAGTATATATATTAGAAGTGTGAAACTAATATATCCTAAAATATCACCAAAACTATATCATAATTAAAATTGTAAGAACAATTCCATCTACTTTTTTAAATATAAAATAATTTTTATTTTTTTCAAGTAAAGTATAGTTAATGACAACTAATTTGGTTTTAATATATTTTACAAGTCAAAAACAAATAATTCGCTAACATATAATGTTATTTGGTCCAAATAAATTATCGAATTTTCTTTGCACGAATAAGGCAGCCTGTATGGGGTGTAGATGCAGAGTTACAATGGCTCGGACTCTCGGAGACCATCATGTACTAAACAAAGAAAAGAAAATGAAAATCACTAATTAACCGCGGAAGACGCGACCGTTGAAAATGTTGAGAAAAGCTATCTCCTTACTCGTGTTTGGCCATTTGGGTGCCCCAGCAGTCACCAGGCCCTGGATTCGCCGCAAATGTTTCCTCCCAAACACTATATATTTCACCCAGATTAAAATCCTTAAGCACTCACATTCACATTTGCTTTGTTTTTTAAAAAATTTCATTAGGTTTTTTTTTTTTTTTTCAAGCTTGAACTTATAAAAAGAACGAAAAGATGGTAAAGATTGCTTTGCTTCTTGTATTCTCATTGGCCCTGGTTCTATCTATCCAGTCCGTGGTGGGAGAAGACATCTTTTCCCCGGAACAGATAAACAAGGTTTCTTCAGCGTTTAAAGATGCCGCCCAGACCTTGTCAAATTCGGCAGGAAATGCCGAGGAGAGTGTGAAGGAGACCAGCTGGTCGTGGACTGACTAGGCGAAGGACAAGCTCAGGTAAAAAATTATTTTACCAATTGATAATCCTATTTAATTTAGTAATTAAATACTCATTTGGTATTGCTTTCTTGGTTTTGTCATCACTGGTTTTTGCTGTTATGTTCAGGGGTTTTGGCTTGCTGTCTCCTAAGGAATCAATGTCATCGGCATCGGCACCAGAAAACGCACCGGCACCTGCACCAATATACTAAGGTCTTTTGGACCCGAACCTGCCACTGTACCCATCGATTAAGATGGGATATGTTCACCAAAATAGCAAAGCTTATTACTCTTATATTTGGGGTAACATGTCTTTTTGGTTCTCGAACATTAATATTTTTGGTTTGCAGAATTTTTTCATGTCTGCTGTTTTCTGCAGACTTCAACCGTGTCTGGTTGGAATAATTACTCCAATGTAACAATATTGGCAAGAAATTGGAATATTATTTAGAATACTATTTTCGTTTTCTAATTTGATGGATATGAAGTCATTTTTTTTTCCACTTCCTGTATGTCATCATGATCATATGTAGATCTCACAAGCCTAGCAATAAGAAAAGGATTTCGATGCATTAGTATCCTTATAACAGTAAAATTTAAGTTAATAATGAATTATATCTTTAGATAGAATATAGTGAAAATATTATAATTAAGAAAATTAAATTTAAATTTATGTAAAATATAAAATTTTAATTATTTCACTTATAAGAATTTAATAAATTATTAAAAATTAAAAGTATTTTTATATCAAATAACAATTTAGTTAATAAATAATTAAAAATTAATAAAAATGATATAATATTTCAAATTATTTTTTAAAAATTTGCTAAATAAATATTTACACTAATTGATGATAATTTAAAAGATAATTATTATTTTGTATATCAAAATAATAATTATTTTTAATTCAAAATAAAAATTTTAAAAATAAAAAGATGAACAAAATGAACCTATAAAAGCTTGAGTGCACTATAATTTTAGAAGTAAAAAAAAGTAGGATATTTATAAAAAATAAAAAAAAAGATGAAAAATCTCGTCAAATCTCCTTCCCATGGGTGAAAAATTTTTTCCCAATCACGCTGGTATCATTGGCATCGGAACGACTGGTCACGATGCAATTGCACTAAATAAAGACATGTGCACTGAAACAGGATCTCAATCATATCCATGCGCTGCCTTAAGCTTGTAGGGTTTGCATGAGAGGGTATTAGGAGGGTCATAATCAAGTCAAATCAAATCAAATCCGAAATCAAAATTATAAACTTCAGAATTAGTATCAAATTAAACCTGATGGAGAAAACTTACGGTGAGAGCAAATTATTTTATTCTTTGTTTGCTGTTTGAACATGCCACCGAATTTCAACTTGTCGGACCACAATGTCGGGGCGTATTGCTCAATTCCATGGCACCTTTTTTGATTTGGGGTGAAATTGATGTTGTGATTTTTGTTGAAAGTTGAACCAAGAGCTAGTTCGAAGCCCAAACAAAAATGCCAAGAGATTTTTGTATAATCAGGCAGGTTCATATGAAAGATAAAAGATCAAGGCAAGGCTTATATTGGCCCGCGACAGAACGGTGAAAAAATTTGAGCAAGCCACATGACCCTAGTCAAGTTAGTTTGATTGATTAGGCCAGAATAAGGGTACATTTGGTTTTGTTGAGATTAAAAATAATAATAATTATAATTGTAATTAAAAAATTATAAAAAAATTTTAGTAAAATTTATTCGATATATATTTTTTTTCAAAACCTGCACTCAGACTAGCTAGAACTAATACACCCTCTTGATACAATGGAACAATTGCACAACACAGCCCGCATGCAAGGAATTCACCATTTCAATCAGCATTAAACATGAAGAACGAGATACCATATGCCCAATTGCCCATTTCATATATCATTTTCTGACAGTTTTTTCAGAAATAATAAGGAAGAGAAATGATGAGAAAGACACTGCCATAATTTAAAGAGTAACAATTAATACAAGATTTTTTTTTTTTTTTTTGGAACAAGTGCTCAATGCCAAGAGATCACACCCAAGGCTTACAATGAAGAATTATACAAATATTCAAGACCAAGGCCAGCTCCCTCCTCACTCTAAAGGGTCTGATTAATATTCCAGGCAGCCTCTCCTATACATATCTCACAGGTCATTCTACTAGTTTAGCAACCATGAGGAGCTCTTATTCATGTGGCTGCTTCTTCACATTCTTGTTATTGTGCATCCAAACCTTGAAAACCTGCCTTTTCACCCCAACCTCAGCACAAACCTTCTCCACTTCTTCCTCATCTTGTTTATTGATCCTCCAACCCAATTTCTCCGCAAACTCCAACATCTTATCCTTCTGCTCCTGCGTAAATTTTGTCCTGAACCTCTTCTTTGACAAAACATATGGAGGCGGCGGCCGTATTCCCTCAGCGTTAGACTGGAATACATTAAGATCCTCGCTTGAAGACTCGGTCCCACCGCCACTGCCAAAGGCCACATTCATTGGTGCAATCATTGCACTTGAAGGACTTGCATGAACTGAATACTTTTGATGGTGGTGCAGCATGGTTGGAGATGGCAACGGTGGAGGCAACTGAAGAGGGTTAAGCATCAAGCTTCTTCTACTGGAATTAGCCCCGAATTGGGTCTCTCCATTAACCTCTTTGCGGTGGAAATTGCGGTGACAGTCACAGGCAGCACATTTCAAGGCCTCGAGAGTTCCTTCTTCTCCACTAGGCATGAACTCACCACAGCCATCGTAAACGTTTCCACCGATGCTGGCTGCGTGGTTCTTGAGACACTCTCGATATCTGATGACGCTTGATGGCTTTGTGTTTGAACTAATTGAAACGGGTGTAACAGCTGCACCACTGGCAGTGACCCGATCCGGGTGGGCAGATCTTCCTTGGCCAAGTGATTGCGGTCTCTGCAGGCGATGAACATGATCTAGGGTTTGAGTGCAAGTTAGAACAGAAATACCGTTATGATTCCCATCTCTCCTCTCTACTCCAGGCGAGTGATGACCAAAGCCTGAAGAACCTGGCGTTTTAACATCGTGTTCTTGACCTCTAACTTCCATAATTTAAGAGGTAATTGATGAAAAAAGAAAACTTTTTATGATCTTTTTATGCAAGCTAAACGAAGCTCACTATTCAACTAATCTTGAATCTTTTTCGGTGCTTTAGTGCGTAGCTTGAAAACTTGAAACGTTTCAAAAGAGATGATGCAAGTTGCTTATATATCTTGTTGTTTTCCCCTATCCTCTCGACATTCAGCATTATGCTGCCAAAATCCACCGACCCATACCGCTAATTTCAACCGTTACACGATCCGTAAGCTGAGATAAAAGAAGAGAGAGACTGAGAGAGAGTTGTTATGGTAACGAAAAGATATGAGAACTAACCCTCAAATAACAAATACATTAAAGTTGAAATGGGACCAAACTCACAGACCTAAACAAGAGAGAGAAAGAGATGAGCAAACAGCAGCAAACAGCAGCAAACAACAGCTAACGGCAGCAGGAACAGGCCACCAGCTTTTGCGCCTTTAGCACACCATCAAGGGGCCTAAAACATCTGTGATTAGCAAGAAAGAAAAGAGGAAATAGATTTGCGTTTGGGTTTTTGAGGTTTTGGGGTTTGGATTTGAGTTTTAGGAAAAGGATTTGTGTGCTTCTGTGCTTCCAACAAGCCAACTACATATCCAACACGAGACAGTTTGGTTGCTTGTGGTGAGGCCGGAAAGATAACAGTCAATCTCTAGAGATAGAAAAACAAAAAGAAGAAAGAGATTCTGATGAGATTAAGGGGTCTTTCTCTGTACAAAACAACCGACAATGTCATGTTCATCCCCCTCCCACGCCCTGCCACGTTTGGGTCCCACTCTTACCCTTCATTATTGCCCCTCCCCTCCCTATTTTCTTATCTCAAGTTTTAATCCACTAGACCCGCATCTCCCCAAAATGACCAAGCAGATAAGTTGTAGTACTCTTGGCTCTGATGCGACGTAGCTTTGCTTCTGCCATAAACCTCAACTTTTCTTAATAAAAAAGGTTTCCATATACTAATAAAGACTCCATTACAGGCTAAAGAAAGATCTTTAAAAACTGCTACAGATCTTCAAAACTCAAAATAGAAAAGAGTAAGAATGGAGTGAAAAAGTGAAAAAAGAGAAAATTAGGGATGGTCCACAGTGGAGTTGTTGTCCTGTTGCTGAGTGTATGGATCTGAAGCATCAAAGCCTAATGTGCGCATTCTGCAACTCTCTGGCAACACCACACCTGCCCCCAAGCAATGTCTTTACCTTTCCGTGATGCAACCGAAGGCTTTATTTGTCTCTCTGCACTTTTCCACGTTGTTTGCTTAGGTACTTGGTTGCTGATCACTGTTCTTTTTTTTTTTTTGGGGTGCAGTACAGCTTCAACCAATGGCATTTCCAACTCAAGAATCCTCACCAGGACTTTTATCACATATTTGTTTCATCACGTCAGCCGCTTTACCAGTCTGAAAATTTCCCCTTATGCTTCATATCATATCATAATTTCCCAATTCAATCACCCCTCCAGCTCCTTCATTTATGTCTACTCTTGTCACTCACTCACTCACTCCCCCATCCACCCATATTTTGAACTGCTTGTAGCTTTCTTTGGCAAGCTTTAGCAGAAGAGTCACTCTTTTATAGTATTTTAAGCCAATGTTGCCATGCAGGTTAACATAAGCTTTCATCATATTCGGAAAATGTGCATTCATAAAATGTGTACAAAGAGTAAAACAAATTCATCTTTCTTTTAAGTTACTTAAACTGCTGGTTATAATAATATTTTTTGTGTTAAAATGCAATGTTTCAGGGTCAATTTGATCAATTTTAAAACATTGAGAAAAATATTACCTTTTTTGTCTCAAAATTAATTTTTTAATCAAATAAATCAAATTTGACCATTATTTTTAAAAATAAAAAAATAAAATAAAATTTTCAAAAATTTGTAAATTTTAAGTGTTAAATTTTTTTAAAATTTTAATTCAATATACTATTTTTAAAAAATTATGTTCGTTCCAAAAAAAAAAAAAAAAAAAGCGCAAACACATAAAGTAAGATAGAGGGAATACTTAATATAACAACTTTAAACAATGTTTTTAAGGTAATTGTTAGCAAAATTTTTCTTTTAACTTGATTAACCAACAGTGTTTTTAACAAGTAATCCAAACTTATTTTTTATACAGTGAAGTTTACATACTTTTTATTACAAATAAATCATAAAATTCTTTTTTCCCTTAATAAGATAATAGTAGTTATATTTTTTTATTGGTTCCTTCATTAATAAAATTAATTGGTTCGAATCATTATTTCTTCTGAATAGTACAGCCATGAGCCAATGACTCGAATTAGTCAACAATTTGCTTATACCTTCATTAATTGCAAAGTTGAATCGGGCCTCAAGAACCTCGTAGCTTATCTGAACATAGATCATGTTATGTTGCGTTCATATTTGACTCCTAATCCTAAAAAATAAATATTGGGGGTGGAGAGCATAGGAAAAGAAATTAAATTAAGTTAAATAAGTGTTTTTCTTTCATACTTGGAATAATTGAATTTGAAAAAAAAAAAAATACAAATCTAGTAGTTTTATTTTTCTCCTCTTATTTCCTTTCAATCAATAGAAGGAAAAAATGAAAAAAAAAATTTTTTTTCTTCCATACTCTTTCATGATTAGGGCAAGAAAGGTAAGTGTGGTGTTTTATTTTTCTTCTGAAAGCGCAATTTTCAGAAAAATAAATATGATGATGCAAATATAATTTTGGTTCAAAAATCAATAAAAAAAATGATAATATAATGACAAAATTCAACCAAAATTAAAAATATAAAAACAAAATCCAATCAAATCAAAATACAGTAATAAAATTCAAGACCGGTAAAATTGCTCTTTATCACTAATAACTAGGATATACTTTCAGTTAGACCCCCACTGCTGGTCCTGGTAGACCTAGTTACTCTGACCCAGCAAAAATGGGCCGGGCTGACGCAGCAACCTCTTTTGGTTTCTTGTGTTTGTTATATGTGTAAATAATCTATAAGACTTGTGTATTCATAGCTTGTCCTCTATCCATTTAAATAGATGGTAAGATTAATTTTAATAAGATTAAAAATAGTAATAAAAATTATCATAACTGTAATTGAAAAAAATTTCATTAAAAATTTATGCTAGATCAATCTTACTCGAGTTAGTATTTGGATTCAATAGGTGATACGATGAGCTCAATTGCACTACAATTAATGTGAGGTTAGCGTGGTAGAATCCAAATCCCCAACTTATGATTCATTTGGATGGGAGATGAGATTGATTTTAGTAAAATTGAAAATAATTGTACAAATAAGATTAGTAACTATAGCGATAAGATTAAATATTGTAACGGTAAAATTAAAATCAGTGATAAAATAATTATTTGAATGTAAAAACAGTGATGACGGTGAAGTGAAAAGAAAAAATGACTATTAAAGATATTTGAATAAAACTTATATTAACAAAAATTTTAAATTATTTAATATTTATAAAATTAATTAAAATTTTATATTATTTATTAATTTATTATTAATAAATAAAACTTATTATAATAAATTAATAAATTTATTTTATAATTTTTTTTAAAAAAATAAAAATTTAAAGTATAAAGATAATTTTATCTTTGTAATATAAAATGAAAGATAAAAAAAAAAAATAAAGTCCAATGCATTTTTTTAACCGGAGCTAAATCCTCCAATAAAGAAAAGCAGATAAACGTGAGGAAGCTTTGATGTCCAAACGGATATTAAACATCAATGAGTACAAATTTGGTTAGTAACTATACCTCGCTGGAGGTACGGTTGAAACCAAATGAAGCCTTAGTCTAGTATAGCCGTCGGTTCTTCCCATTGTTTCTAGAGCTTATTACAACAGCTAATTGCCAGTTTCTTGATGACTGATCTTCAGGGTATGTTTTAATCTAAAACTTTGCTTCATGTTATATATGCTCCTGCTTACAGGCCAAGAGTTGCCACTTAATCACTTGCCTATAATAATTTATTTATTCTATATTAGAAGTTGAACTGCATCTAGTTGAGATTTGGAATGCAAATTTGAGAATCTTACAAAGGAGTTGTTCCTTTTAATGATGATTTGCAGAAGCTGTTTTCAGACGTCAGATTCATCCATTTCTATCATAACTTAGATGCTGGAAAATCGACTTCCTACAATTAGCAATGACAAATATATGTATATTTTTATTACACAGACCATAGATACTATTATTCACTCCTTAATTCTCTCCCTTGTCGACGATCTCAACGAAAAGGATGCAAAAGGGCCTAAAGCACATTTCTTTGTTACACTATTTTGGAGCACAAGCAAAGCATAACATCCTTGTCGTAGATAGATTTTTAATGCTCTCACAATCGAGACAGCCATGGGCGACCAATTGAAGCACTTGAGTGTGAAAAAAGAACCTCATCTTTCTCTTCAGCTGTCATGGCTCTTCCCTCTTCATCTTCTCTACCTCTTCCATTACGTGCAAGTATCATTACACTGGGGCATGGTAATAATCCCCCATTGTTATCAAACTTCATGTCCATTAAAATATTCATTTTACCTCTTAGAAAATTGTCCTTAGCTGCCCATCTTTGAATTTTACCTGAAGTGGTTTTCGGAACACTTCCACTCTTTACAAGAACTACCATCCCTATTTCGACTTCTTCTTGATTCAAAACAGCTTCTCTGATTCTTTGACATATGTTCCTCAAAATCTTATTATCTTTTTCACTCCTCTGCATCTCTGCAACAAGAACGATCATTCTTGAAATATCGAATGCAGCGAGACAACCTCCTCTAATAAACTGTAGGCAACTATTATAAGCTGCGGTCTCTATGTAATGAGGGTGCATATCTTGACCGTTTGTGAGCTTAATGACGTCAAGGCAACGACCTGTCACGAAGAGAAATCTTTCTTCCCCTTTCACAATTCCTCTATCTCCTGTTCGGACATAACACCGGCTAACCTTGTTGCTCAATCTACCTTTAAATATATCTTGAGTTAAGGAAGGATGGCCTAGGTAGCCAGAGGCATTGCTTGGAGATGAAACCCAAATCTCACCCTCAATTCCATCCTCAACAGGCTCATGGGTGTCCTCATTTACGACTATAATTTGCATGTCCTCTTCTTCTTCATTAGCAAGTAGTGCACTTGGTAAGAGCCTGTTATGAGAAGGAAAATTAGGTAAACTGGAGTTTCCAGAGTTGTCATTGTTTCTCCACGCTGTGGAAACAAATGTGCAGCTCTCTGCTAAGCCATAAGATGGAGAGATTGACAATGAGTTTAGTCCAAAAGGCTTAAACACAAGTAGAAATTCTTCAACTGATGCCTTGTAAATCGGCTCATTGATGATAATGAGATTTCTCAAGCTCCATAAATTAATAGGTGACTTCCTTTTTCAACTCCACCACGCTTCACGACTAGTGGCAGGGTGAATGATGGAACTGGAGTACAAGTGGCCTTGAACTCTGTAATTAGCTCGAGCCATAGCCTAGGCCGGTTAACAAAAGCTCCAGGTGATGTTAACACGCATGTTGCACCAGAGACAATGGTCAATAACAGAAACATTAGGCCACAATCATGGTACTGAGGTAACCAAGAGACAATAACACTATTTGGATGCAAATCATAAGCTTTCCTGGCTGTCCTAACATTGTGAGCTGCTGATCCAGCTGTCAGAAGTACTGGCTTTGGGATCCCTGTTGCACCTGAGGTGTATTGAATCAAGCAAATTTCATCAGGTTTGCAACCATTATAAAACATACAACCCACTCTTGGATCTAAATTTTTATGTTTGACATCTCCAGTAGAAGTCCACCTCATGTTTTGTAACATCTCTGCAAGCCTCTTGTCTTTAGAGGGCAAAGAGAGATATTGCTGAACCCTTGTGATATAATCATGGTGAGCAATGGCAGCTTTTGGCTTTGTCTGGGAGAGAACTCTGACTAGGTGGTGATAGTTTTCTTGGCCAAAAGAAGGGTCTGGTGGGAATATGGGCACGCTCAAAAGGCCAGCTCTTTGACACCCAAAAATGATCTCAACAAGCTCTAGCCCAGGTGAGCATAAAATGATTACGGTGTCACCTCTTTGTAATGAAAGGAGTAGCTGAAAAGAAATGGACTGCACTGAATCATTGAGTTGAGCATAGGTAAGTGTTGAGCCGTTGCTTACATTGGTCGAGCCATCTTCAGGCCAAATGAAGGCTGGCTTCGACCTAAAGGCTGGTAGGCTAGCCCATATGGGAAGGTATTGGTCAACAACTGGTAGGTCTGGGAGAGAGGGATCGTAGTTTTCATAATTCATATTTTTCTTGTTCTGTGTTTCATTGATAGTTTGTCTACCTATTAATCCCACTTTTATAGTGAGGCATGCTAGGTCAGCGTTGGGGATAATGTGTCAATTTTGTCCCCAGTGAAGAACATGAATACTAAAAGAGAAAAGAAGAAAATATTCTGCGAGAATATCCCAGTATGATCCTCCCACCTTTCACTGTCAATTAGTAAAAGAATTTCACCTTATCGACGTTTGTTTGTACATCATTGTCATTGTGAATTCATCACATTCCAGGTGGCTGTTTCTTAACTATAATGCGAGCTTCTGGCCTTCTCCAAGCCGTCCTGGACATATGTGGATTAAGAATGGAATATTAGGAGCAATAATGCGGCTGGTGATGGATACTAGAACAATTTAAAAACATATGAAGAGCTAATGATTGGTTCTTAAAAAATCTCCTTAAAGGTTTTACCAGGTAATATGGACTAGGTCAGGAATACACTTTGCGGAAATCCCCAGAGCTTGATAATTGCGAGGAAAATGCGGCAAATAGATAATGAAAAAACAAAAGCCTAAAGGAATCATTTTGCTAGTTCAGATCTTGTTGGCCACGGCATCATGCCGCGAACAAAGTTCTTACACGATAGAGTTCCAAAGGGTAGCCGAGAGAAATGAAATGTAGAGAATTGTTTATAGCTCCATAGATGACTAAGGTGATGGTAGAGCACCTGCTCGCATAAGTGAACCCATCTTGGGTCCCAAATGAAGAGTGGCTTGGACTTAGAGCTGGTTCGCCCATATGAGAAGATATTGTCCATAACTTCTTGTTTTACCATGATTGAAAACAGTGGTAACTTCTTGTACCATCAGCACTTGGAGTTACATCGGCTCACCATCTAATTAGAAGACATGGATTTGCTGCAACCTTGTCTCACAGTTCAAAACTTCCATGTCAAATTGACCAAGGCACCCCCATAAAAAGCAGCTCCTGAATATCATGTCCCATACAAATATCAACGTCATCCAATCATAGGAATGACAATCAAACTTCGGGTGCCAACGGTACCAGTTACCAAGTGTCCATGGTTGTCCCTGCTATATTAAACTTGGAATTTCAGGTAATCATTCTTCGTCTAGATTTTCCATCTTTCCGGTGTCAATATCATAAAGCAGTATTCCATATAGCTCTAAAGGGAGTAAGACAGGCTTTAGCATAGATGGTCATTGATTAAGAGAAGAAGACTCTGACTTAAAACATGTGCAGCAGTTAAGAAAATTTACAAACATGCAGCCAGAAATCAGACAGTTCAAGAGACGCAAAGCCACAACAGCAGTGAATTGCACTCTATTAATGTCCTATATGAGACAGTTGACAACTAAAACTGGTGTCCTTCTACAAAGACCAAAGAACTGGGCAGCATGTTTATTCAATCTCAAAGAAGATTTACGAGGCCAAGTTAATAGCTTTCAGAACAGTAATTTCACACGAACATTTTCCTTTGAAGTGCCTGCCCTTCAAGTTGATCAATGGATTGTAACAAATGCCAATCATTGCCCCCAAGCACAGGCCCTAATAACATAACAGACAGAAAAATCATTACAAAAGCATTGTAAAGAATTGTTAAAACCGACAAAGTCCAAACTTCAATTATGTAAAAGGTAAAGCGCCCACAAAAAAATAGAAAAAAGAAATAGATTGCATCCAGGGATCATGAGCATGCACTTTCAGAGAGGTAAGTGTAAGAAACACAAGATCATGGATATAATCTCGTGGTGATTTTTGTAGCTTACCATGTAAATCTGGATCATAATTGACTCCACAGAGAATCCCAATCTACTAATTTATAAGTAAGTGGAGGGTATGACTTAGGTAGATTACCCATATATGTGAACTACTTGGCAGAAGAATTTCATATTATCCATTTGCCAAAATCAAACCATTTAAGAGTCCTTGCTATAAGGTGAGGGTGGGTGTTTGGATCAATATAAACATGAATGAGAGAGAATACTAAAAAACAGCAAGCATAAGCTTACCATCATACCATAAGACAATGATGAATGTAAACTCGGGGTCATTTTTGGAGTTCACCGATAAACCCAAAAGAATCCCAAGAAAATGCTACTGGGCCACACATGTTTACATTTTCTCCACTGAGTCTTTTGGTCACAAATTTTTTAGTATGGTAGGAGTATCAAACATAAGGAATAATCTATCTCTATTCATATCTCAATATCAATTAGGTCAATGGTGAAAATTACTTCTTTAACTAGGATTCCACATGGAAATTTAACTGAACTTCTTTAAACAGAGGTTAACAACAATTTAAAAAGTATAGAAAGTTTATGACATTTGGAAACCAGTACCTTGTTCAAAAGTAAAGAAGCAAGATAAGAAAATTTCCTTAGACTAATCCTTATTCAGGGTTTTTTAACTTAAACTAGTGAAAGAGATGCACCTTCACAACAATCTAAGAATATAATTAAAGGAAAGGTGCTAAAGTGTAGACTATCAATCAGCAACAAGATTCTCTAAACTTTGCATGAAATTCTATCAAGTAGAATGGGAATCCAAATCCTGAAGATTCCAAAATGAACAACGTTAGAGAGCTAAAGCAATGGGCAATATCACACTTGCATTGAAGATTCTACTACAATTCCCAGCAATGTAACAAAAGAGTTTCAGGCACATAAAACATAGAAGGCCGAAAAGCATATAAAGATAGAAAGGCTCCACGTGCCATTTATCTCCAACATAAACCTTGACTTATACCATTCAGTACACAAGAGGACCACCCACATGGGATCAAGGCTAGATATGGCACAAGAGATCCATGTTAATTAACACTCGTAATATAAACTTCTACGATGAAATGATCGTGGACACAAAAATATTTAATCATAAAACACTGGTTAGTTTGAACATGGAATCTAGAGTATCACAATGATCCCAATTTCACACCCCAAACAGATCCTCCTCAAAGGTGATGCAACTTGCACGTTCCACTTTTAGGCAAACTAATATCTACTGGTACTTCCGTTTAACTCTATGTGCAATGATGGCCAAATTCTTTCAAAGTAGAGGCTAGGTCTACCACATGCAGTCCAAACATCTATTCACATTGTCTTGTTTCAAATGCAAAAAATTGACTAAATTATCTTCAAGGTGTTTTCCTCCCAACATGACCATATATCTACACATGCTCTCCCTATTACTATCTCCATATTTGATATCCAGATTTGACTCTTTTAAATAGATAATATATAAACTATTACTCAAGTTCCAAGCTAAAAAATAAACAAGTTAACTGGATTGCCATAGCATGCACATTGAAGGAATATATGGATGAGAATGAAAATAGAATTGGCTTTACTTGCATAACATTCTACTCAATGTTAGTAAAACTATACCATCAGCATCCTTTTAATGTTCAATAAAAAACATATATCCTTTTTCTTCTCGATGGAAGGATCCACCCGTTTGTTGTCTTTCTAACTTTCTTTATGAAGTGCTCTACAAATTAATATCACATTTCAGAACGCTTTTCAGATGTTGACGCAAATCCTGTAAGTTTCCTAGAGTTAAAAGAGGCTAGTTCCCTTTTTCTCAATTTATTTCCCCCAGGTCATGATATCACATTGCAAGGTATGTATAATACCCAAGTGTGTAAAATTTAGTCCCTTAACAGGAGTTCAGATTCTATGACTTCAATAACTCTTTTAAGAGCTAAAGACAGCAAAGTAATAAATTTCAAGTCTAACAGATAGCACTTCAAATAAATGCCTTTTAGTCACTATCAATCCTACTTCAAAAGCACAATGTTAAAATGAATCTTCTACAGGGCACAAAAAGTAACAACAGGTAAGCCGTTAAAATAGATAATGTCATATGTCTCCTAATTGGCATCAACCCATCAACCCAGCTCCTAAAAAGCAAGGAAAAACAAATTTTTTTAATGAAATGCAACTAATACTAATAACACCAAAATATGCAAAGAAAACTTTTTGTTCCAAGAAAAAAGATCATACCCAAGGTTGAGAATGCTATTAATGGGGTCGAGAAGCTGGGGTTGCTGTTGATGTTGTTGCTGCTCCTCCTGCTGAGGCGGAGGAAGACTAGCACCAGCAGCAACCACGGTAGCACTAGAAGGCGCTCCTTTGGCCTCCACAAACCTCCAAAGATACCATGAAGCAACTGACCTGTACGGCCTCCACTTCTCACACAACTGATCCATCTGCGAAGGCCTCGGCAACTCCTCCAAATTGTAGAGCAATTGAACCCCTTTCCGAACCCCGAGATCATTAATCGGCAAAACATCGGGTCTATGAAGCGAGAAAATCATAAACATATGAACCGACCAAGAACCGATCCCATTTACCATTGTAAGCATGGTAAAAAGTGATTTGTCATCCATATTTACAATCGCCGGATCCGATAATATCCCCGTCTGGTATTTTCTCGCGAGATCATGAAGGTAACTCGCTTTTCGTCCCGAGACACCAATTTGTCGGAGTTGTTGAGGGGTTAAGGAAAGAACAGTTTCGGGAGCGACACCGTTTTCGCCCCCGCAGAGAGCGATGAAGCGACTGTAGATGGAAGTGCCGGCTTTGAAAGCCAGCTGTTGGTAGAGAATGCTTCGAGTGAGAGCGAGGAAAGGGGTTTGGAAAGTATCAAAGGTTGGAGGTGGATGGAGATCGATTAAGGAGGCGAGAAGGGGATCGGCGTTGCGGAGGTGGTGGATGGCGTTTTCGACCTCACCTTCGCAAGAGAGGGACCGGGCCACGATTCTTGGAACCACCGCTAGGGCTCGATGTTGAGTGAGTTTTGTTTTGGGAGTTTTGGCGACGGTTTTAGGCGGTTCCGTTACGGATGTTGAGGGAGTCGTTGCTTGTTGGGAGGCATTAGGGTCAGAGTTCGGGTCTGGGGAGAGCTTCCGGATCTTTCTAGGACGCAAAGGGATTTTCGAAGCAGGGGACGAGGTTGGGGGAGGAACGTTGGAGAGTTCCGTTGGAGCAGGGGCTACGACCGCGGAGGTGACGGTGGTAACGGCGGCGATGGAGGTATTATTCGGATTTTGAGTTTGGGTTTGAGCTTGCGTTTGGGCGGAGGAAGAGTCGTTAGAGGGCTGAGATTGAGCCTGTGGTTGAGACTGTGCCGGGGTTTGTTCGCCCATGTGAGATCGATCAAAATCTGAGTTACAATTAGAAATCAGTGATTGACTCTGTTAATGACGACGGTGTTGAAGTTGGCAGTTGGCTGCGGGGCTAGGGTTACGGGGAGAAGTAGTGGGAAGAAGACACCGGCGAATGGAGTGATTATATGGAGTGGAAAGACTCGAAACAGAGAAAATTGGAGTGACTGACTCTTTTTTTATTTAATGTATAAAAAATCTGCACCTGTCAATCTAAACTGTGTTTTATTCGCTTCTCAGTTTCGTCCCAACAAGTGCGAAAAGTTTGATCATTTATTTATATTCCACGCTCGGTTACAGCGCGTGTGTAGCATCTTATAAAAGGTGTATTGAAAGATTAGTGTATTTATATAAAATATTAAATTTGGTATTTATATTATTTTTATATAAAAATTATATTTTTTATTTTATATTAATATAAAATATACAATTTTTTTTTTTAATTTTTTAAATTTATATATAATTATTATTAAAATTTTAAATTTTATTTATTTTTATATTGTATTCGTATGTATCATTATGTTGTACTTTAAATATTATATCGTGCTTTATATTATTAAATGTTAAAAAAGTCTATCCTCTAGCTCAATTAAAGCAGGCCAACTGGTAGCCCTACTTCAGCACCGTCCGACGGGTCATAGTTCAGCAAAAGGGTCTACCAGTCTAGCCCAACCAAAGCAGGCCAAGGGGTAGCCTTAATCCAAGGTCCCAAAAAAAACTACCTGCAATTAAGGCAGCGGTCCTCATTTTGGATCCTCTTCAGCTAACTAGGAAAAAGGAGCAAGTCGATACTTTCAGAATGGACTGACCAGTAATGGAACGTTTGGTGTACACATGTCCCACATCGAAACTAGCAGTAGTTTCGTTACCAACAGCGGCCTCGTTTCCTCGTCAGCTTTCTTCATTCATATTTTTCACGTGGACCGATTTAAATTTCTGGTGCAAAGATTTCAAAATCAGACAACCTTACCTCAAACAATGCCAACTCCTTAGTTTCTGTTGATTCGCTTTTACAGCGAGGACTGTTAGTTGGAGTTCCAATCAAACAATTACTCTTTCGGAACCCATGTTTTTCACTTTTCACTTATAAACATGGAATGGAGGTACATGCGAGTCCAGACATTTACAAAGAAAAGTTACAGACAACTGGGATTTTTATTTTATTCTATTTTATTGGTTGATAGGATTTCCTTTGTTGGATATAATTATTTGGCAAGACAAAGCTGAAAGCGTTAGTCTATAAATGTATGGCTTATATATGCTACTGATACATCATCACGATAATATATTAGAATCTGATTAGTTTAATTTAACAAGCAAGCAAATTGTTGTTTAACTTGCTTTCAATGATTGAACTTGGGCTTCCACCTCATAAAAATACTAACAAAAGGGCTCCTTCTTTTCTGTCTGGGTGATCAGAGAGTTTTTTTGTTCATCGAAAGAGACTGTTGGTACAGAGAAAAGAGGGACAGATGAGTTTCAGGGATGATTCTGAAGATGCGAGGGATCTACGGAAGCCGTTTCTACATACCGGAAGCTGGTATCGAATGGGTTCCACGATGGGCTCCAGTATGATGAGTTCATCTCAGGTTATACGCGATAGCTCCATCTCTGTTGTAGCTTGCGTTTTGATTGTTGCTTTGGGTCCTATTCAATTCGGTTTCACTGTAAGTTAACTTCCTTTTCGCTTGCGTT
Source organism: Durio zibethinus (assembly GCF_047325235.1). Classification (NCBI taxonomy): domain Eukaryota; kingdom Viridiplantae; phylum Streptophyta; class Magnoliopsida; order Malvales; family Malvaceae; genus Durio; species Durio zibethinus. Next base: position 1,684,650 of record NC_143181.1, read on the forward strand.
GCTTCTTTTCTGATTTGGCTTTAAGTTTGCTATCATTTGAAATGACAAATGGAAGTTCTGAATTGGGTTTAATTTGTTTGTAGTCTGGCTACTCTTCTCCTACACAATCTGCAATCATCAAGGATCTTGGACTAACAGTCTCAGAGGTAAAATTATTATTATTATTATTTGGTTTCGTTAACTGGCTGTTCTCTTTGACTTAACTCAGCTAATAAGTCCTATTTTTGGGACAGTTTTCTCTATTTGGTTCTTTATCAAATGTGGGTGCGATGGTTGGAGCAATAGCCAGTGGTCAGATAGCGGAATATATTGGAAGAAAAGGGGTACTCCAGTCACTGATTTAGCTTCACAATTTTGTTTCTTGTTTTGATTTGGATTACTAAGTTTAGTATCTTATTTTCATTGCAGTCTTTAATAATTGCTGCTATTCCTAATATAATTGGATGGCTTTCTATATCCTTTGCAAGAGTGAGTTTCTAATGATTATATTATCCAAGTTTCATGTGGCTACTTTGGTATAAGATAACTTGATCATTTACACCTACAATAAAGCCTTCTGCATTTTGCAGGATTCATCTTTTCTTTACATGGGAAGGTTGTTGGAAGGTTTTGGTGTGGGAATAATCTCTTATACGGTAATGGGGAACTATGCTTTGGTTACTAAGATCAAATTTTGTTGCAAAGCAATGCTGAGAGTATTGATTGTGTTTATCATGTATAGGTGCCTGTGTATATTGCTGAGATAGCACCTCAAGACTTGAGGGGGAGGCTGGGTTCAGTGAATCAGGTTGGCTCTTGCTCTGTTTACCTTTAGTGTTGTTGATGAATAATTGAATATTTATAGAAGGGTTTAATCACTTGTTAGACTGCTCAAATATACATGTTATACTGTGTAGCTGTCTGTCACACTTGGAATAATGCTGGCCTATCTGCTGGGGCTTTTTGTTGAGTGGAGGATACTTGCAGTTTTAGGTAATCATCTAACTGCTTAATTCTCATGACTGCATCATTTGTTGAAAACGGTTTCTTCTTCTTCTTTTTTAAAGATTGGTGATCTGTTATTGTTGGAAAAATGGATTTCTCATGTACATCAATCCTGGTAGACAGTTAGCAGCGTAGCAGAGCAGTTCTGGACCCTATCCCATTTGTCGAAAAATTCATTCCAGTTCAGACCTGGTAGAAGTTGAAAATTTAAGTGTTTTGACTTAAGAACGGAAAGAATTCCAGTTGTTTGCTCACTTGTTTCATTTATGAGTTCTTAGGAAGGATTTCAATTTCAAAGAATGTTCTCATATGGCTTCACTATAATATAACTTCTCCAGCCACTTCTTTTGTTGTGATGATCAACTTTCTCCTCAATGCTGCTGAAACCAACAAAATTTATGAGATTTGAGCATTCTAATCCTATTACCATTCATTTTCAGTCTACTTGAAGTCATTACTTCCTCTAAGAATGGGGAAAAGAGAAAAACAAAACTTCGGACTTTTAAAGTTACTACTTACTGGATGATGGCAATAGGAAACTATTCAAAATTAACTATTTTTACCGATGGAAATTGCTAATTTTGTCCTTGGGCAGGAATACTTCCTTGTACAATTTTGATACCTGGTCTATTTTTCATTCCAGAATCGCCTCGATGGCTGGTAAGCTTGAGAAGTAGGTTTTACTCAAGCATGCTTACATAGATAGTTATGATCACTGGATTCAAGTTTCCTTCCCTATTCTAGGCTAAAATGGGTATGACAGAAGATTTTGAAACTTCTTTGCAAGTTATCAGGGGTTTTGATGTTGATATTTCTATTGAAGTGAATGAAATCAAGGTAATAATAAGCAGTTAAAAAGCTTTTCTTCAATCTATGTTTGCAAGTTCTTGTTCAAAACTTCTAATTTATTTGTAGGTTATTCTTCCCCCTCCCCTCCCCTCCCCTCTCTGTCCTAAAAGTACTATTTCAGTTATTTATATTATTGTTTTTTAAATTCACAGAGGTCTGTAGCATCAACAACTAGAAGAACTACAATTCGGTTTGCAGAACTCAAACAAAGGAGATATTGGTTTCCGTTGATGGTATTTTTAATTGCTCACAAGTTTTATTCTGTCTTTCCATTCATCTGAACTGTTCTAGGTCTTGATAGAACCAGGAAGAAAAGGAACCTAATTGGTTTCATGGGCCAATATCTTTCAGGTTGGAATTGGACTACTTATGCTGCAACAGCTTTGTGGCATTAATGGTGTTATATTCTATTCCAGTACCATTTTTGAAGATGCCGGTAAGCTTAAGCTTGTTTTACACATTATGGAAACATTTGCCAGACAAGAATTCTTGAATTCTTTCTATCATTATTGTTGGTTATTTTCTATGTACTGATTAGAAGTATGTTAGTATGCTTCCTCTTTTTCATTTATGTTACACAAACTCAGACAACCTAAGATTGCTCCTGTCTCTGCCTGTGTTGCAATATTAATATGCTTTGTTTTACTATATTGTTTCCTTGGTGTGTTGTCATACAAGCTTTCCGCAGTTTGCTGATGCTTTTAAACTTCTAATCCTTATGTCAGTCATATTTGTTGGCTCTACCTGACTATTCTAGTCCTCTTCTTTTTATATCACAGTACATACCTTGAGTTTGATATTCAATTTAAAAGGCTTAACTAGATGATTTTAACCTTGAGCAGGGCTTAAATCAAGCAATGCAGCTACCTTTGGAGTTGGTGCCATTCAGGTATATCTTGAAGAGATGCCACAGCCTTTTCTTTTCATCAAACTTTTCTGTCAACAATGAGAACTTTTGAAATTTTGTGATCATTGGAATTATGCACTGTTAGGTCATTGCTACTGCTGTAGCCACATGGTTGGTGGACAAAGCAGGGCGCCGGCTTCTGCTTATAGTAAGTTTACTCTAATTTTATTTGCCCTATTTCTTGGTAATGACTTTTCAGCAAAAGAGATTATTGTTTGCCCTTTACTTATTTCAGGTCTCCTCTACTGGAATGACTATCAGCCTCCTAGTTGCTGCAGTCTCATTCTTTATAAAGGTAATAATATTGTGGATTCTGTTGACAATACCCCCTGCGTAAAAAAAAGGGAAAAAAACAGAAGTAAACTGAAATCTGTATATGATTCAATTATATTGAAGTTTCTATTTCTTTATCACGATTTTGATAATTGATCCAGGATGTTGTATCAACTGACTCGACCCTTTATAGCATTATGGGCATCTTCTCTGTAGTTGGAGTTGTGGTATGTTACTTTTCCTTCTCTAATTCTGAGTTATTGCTTTGAATCTTTGTTGGAGTAATTGTCTAACTTGTTCTTCTTTCAGGCCATGGTGGTTGCCTTCTCTCTTGGAATGGGGCCCATTCCTTGGGTTATAATGTCAGAGGTATCAAACATGTTAAATTATTCAGTATCATCTTTCATCCACTGAGTTGATGGGCTATGCTTACTTTTGTCAAATCTGCAAGCTTTTGCATAGGTGATAACTTCTTTATTTATCGAACCCAACCCAATCGTTTTCCAGCAAAATTTTGGTTTCTGATGTTTTCACTCAATGTCCAGTGATCTAGAATTTGAGACGAAGGAGATTGTTTACAAAAGAGTCATTACTCTTCAACCCTTGCTAGTTTTCTATGGTTGAGCTCCAAAAGAATGGTCATTGTTAGACCAGACTGCTGTCCCTAACATTGACTGCTAAAAATGATCTTAATAAAATGCTGGTTTTTAAATGACTGTCAATCCATTTCAATCATTTTACTGCTTGAACTTGCTCTTTTAGGAAAATCTTCGCTATGGAGTGCTGATTCTTACAGCATAACCTCCAGTATGGTAGAAAATGATAACCATGATCTCCCTTTAAAATTTGCACCTTGTAATTTGCTCGTGTCCCATTGCAGATTCTTCCAATAAATATCAAGGGTCTTGCTGGAAGCATAGCAACACTTTCCAACTGGTTCATTGCTTGGGTGGTTACAATGACTGCCAACCTGCTTCTGGATTGGAGCAGTGGAGGTACCTTTCCTTCTCTCTCGTCATGCACGCATGCATCCACATCTATATCCCCATCATATGAAGTTGATAGTATGACAAAAAGCAAAAGCCAGAATATCAAAATTAGGCAGTCATGTTTAGAAGATTATTAAATCTCACATAACTGACATGGACACCCTAACAGGAGCCACGTTATTATTGTTTTGGCTTCCTTATTAACTCAAGCTCCCTTGACCTTCAACAGGAACCTTTACGATTTACATGCTTGTGAGCGCTTTCACCATCTTATTTGTGAGCCTTTGGGTCCCCGAGACAAAGGGAAGAACACTGGAAGAAATCCAAAGGTCTTTCAGATGAACTTTTCTTCTCCTTGTTTCATTGTTGTTTAGAAGAATCCAATTCCTGCAATTTCCATTTTGTAATGATCTCACAGATCACTAGGTGTAAAATTTTTGTTTGCGATTATCTTCCTTTGGCATAGAAAACGCATATTCTCTGGTCAGCATCTTTTTGTACCTGGCTTGAATTTCTGTATGTCTCAAATTTCATCCTCAAACAAATATCTGTATTGTCTGCTTATTCGAGTGATGAATTGATTTATATTCTTTCGATGGGGCAAATCGCTTTGGCTTTTATTTTGACACTTCATGAGAACAGATTAAGCTGTTAGAATACAAGAAAAGGTTTAGAAACAGTCTTTAAACAAAAGGATATGATTCATCTGCTGCAAAGTGATCGTATTTGGATTCATTCATGAAGGTTAGCCGGTGCTTTTGCTATGCCACAAACAAGCGGTCAGTGATTACAGTAAGTTATTTTCCTTTTTGTGGCATTGTAACATTGACCTCAGATCAAGACCAGAAAGATCAGTGCTACGATCACGCTCATGCGTAGAATCCGAATGCAAAAAGGAACTCAAACTATTACTCCATGATTAGATTTTTCAGTTTCAAGAAATGATATCATTGAACAATTCCCGTGATTGTTTGTCTCCATCTTTTGATATGCAATGTTGAGTAAGAGAGTGGTTGTCTGATAGCAGACCGATGTGAAAAGACTGAGCAAGAATACGGGAAGCATTCCTTGAAGAAAACTGTTGCGAAATGGAGATGCTAGATACCCTTCACCCTAAGGCAGGAAGCATTAGACTTTAGTAAAGAGTAACTATTATGCTTTTAATATAAAACCTAGACGGTGATGCCAGATACCAATACCATTGGCTGGTCAAATTTTCTGCTATTAAGACAGACATAGATCGCTGGCCAGATGAGTACCTCACTCATTATTGCTTCACGAAGAAAACATGTTTTGACCCAAAAAGAAACTGCAGGAAAGCAAGGACCACTAATCAAGTCTTGACATTTCGGTGCTTATCACTTTTAGCGGCAGCACAAAGATCTTATACATAAATGATATCTGTAAAAAACTAATGTCCACTCAACAATAATTTCAATAAATATTTGTTTCCACAGTAAAAAAAAAAAAAGGAAAAAGAACTCAAGGGAAAAGAAAGATGAAATGCTATGATGGCACATTGATGAAAATTTCAATCAATAATAGTCTCAAACAGGTTAAAGACTAGTAAATAAATGGAGAATTATTGTACAAAATAAGCAAGTTTCACATGATAGTACTCCAGACATACATGCAAGTGCAAAAAAAAAAAAATGAAACACAAAGGTAATTAAATTTGACAACATGCTGAGACTAAAGAACACATCAAGAATTAGATAAAGCAAGTTCTAGCGGTCTGCCTTCCAATGAAATACTCTGTCTGAATGTAGAATCTAACTAAAAATGTTGCTCAGTTAGGTACTTATTTTCACAGGATAGTTATCAATGCAATCTTCCCAAGGACCATTACAAGATGGCTTTACATTTCGAAGTGCTTGCCAGACTGCACTATTACATTTGAAACCACTTCCAAATGCAATTTGCCAGACACGGTTGCGCTTCCGCATCCTACCCTTAGCCTCAATGTACGCCAATTCATACCAAATGGAGCTTGAAGAAGTATTTCCAAAACGATGGAGAGTCATTCTAGAAGCCTCCACATGTATCGGTAGCAGCTGCAGATTCTTCTCCAGCTCATCAATCACAGCCCTCCCACCAGCATGTATACAGAAATGATCAAATGCCAACTTGAAATCTGGAATATAAGGCTTGACACTTGCATTGAACAATTTCTTCACTAACAAAGTTGAGAAAAACAAAAGCTGCTCACTGATTGGTAGCACAAGAGGACCCAACGTAGTGATATTGGTCTTTAGCGCACCTCCAGCAATTGCCATCAAATCTTTAGACAGCGAAACACCCGTCTTCCCTGCATCATCCTGTTCCTGATACACACACCTAAACGCCTTATCATCTGCTCCACGATGAGTCCTCACCACATGAATAAGCTTATATTTAGCTCGCCTCCTATCCTTAGACTTATTCGAAAGCAAAACAGCCGAACCCCCAACTCGAAACAAACAATTGGGTATCAACATAGACTTCTTATTCCCAAAATACCAATTCTGAGTAATATTCTCAGTACTCACAACAACAGCATACGTGTTCCTATGCACCTGCAACAAATCCTTGGCAAGATCTACGGCGATCACCCCAGCACTACACCCCATCCCACCTAAATTAAAACTCCTAATATTTCCCCTTAGCTTATACTTACTCACAATCATAGCCGACAATGAAGGCGTGGGATTAAACAAACTACAATTCACAACAAGAATACCAATATCCTTGGGGTTGACATTCGTGTTCCGGAAAAGAATATCCAATGCCCCAAACATAACCTCCTCAGCTTCTTCCCTTGCTGCCGCCATAGACGGCGTGGGAGGAATATTATGCATTGCTCTAGGAACATAAGTCTCTTCTCCGAGCCCCGAGCGCTCCAAAATCTTGCGTTGGAACTCGAGAGACGATTCATCAAAATCACCGGTCAACCTAGAGTGCTCCATGAAACGACCATATGGAGCTTTAAAATGGTCAGGAGCACGGTAACAAGCATAATCGACAAGGTAAACTGCTCGGGGTCGGGTCATGATATAGACTGTTAACCCGAAGACTAAAATAGCAGAGCAAATGATTATGCTGACGAGATTGTATTGAAGGTGAAGCCATAATTGACGTAAATCATCGAGATTCATTTGAGAAACTTCGATTGAAATCACCGCGATTAAAGGGACAAAACAGAGGGTTAAAAGATTGGAAATCAGATAGTGGTAGCCTAATTTTACGTACTTGAGATTGACGCTTTGAAGGAAATCCGGGAGCCTTCGGGATTGCTGGATCTGAACACCGACTGCGCCGCTTCCCGAGCCACCATTTTTGGTGGCTAAGCCCCCTTGGTTCATGTTGCCGATCTGCTCTGTAAACAGCAATGATCCGGAGGATAAGGCAGGGTTTGACGGTTATGTAATGGTAGCTGTTTTGGGGACTGACAAAATCTATAAATAGATTCACAACTGGTGTTCTTCAACTTTTACTTTTCACAGGAAAAAAAGGGGTTAAAGATGGGAATCTAATCTAAGGTGTGCCTCTTGAAGGTTTAGTGGACTCTTTGACGTGGGTTTTTTTTTTTTTTTTTGGTTTAACATGGAAAAATGGATAATGGGGAAGGAAAAGGAAGACTTTTCAATTTTCATCATTGTTAACAGGTTACTTTTAGTATTAAAGTTTGTTTTTTTTTTCTTTCACTAAAAAAAACAAGATTGGATTTTTTTTTTTGGACATTTTCTGTTAACATCCACGTGAATGAAATTGCCCGCTATGAAAACTGGGTCGGTAATTGTATGGAAAAGCCATTTGCCAACCGGCGAGGGAATGGGTACGTTAATGGGATCGTCTACGACCAGCTGAGAAGCGTCAGAGATATACAGCTGTCGAGGTTTACATGGGCGTTGTCTCCGACCGTTGACATTGTTTCTGGTATAATCTAAATAAATCACGTGGCCAGCTTCAAAAGGACGGTGAACTATGAAAAGTCAACCTTTTAGTTTTCGCCTTACGTTTGTGGGCTATGGACACGACACGTTTCATGTTTGATCAATTGATGGAAGTTTCGAATATTATCAAAGATGCCAGAATTTGGTACGAGACTATTTGCTTCCTGAATCGTTCGTCTCGGAAGTCAGAAACGCCCTGGAAATAGTTTTGACAGTGATTTGATTAAGGAGCCATTAGAAGGTGGTCACGGGCTATGAGGGCTTTGACCGGAGCTTAAGGTTTTGGGAATTGACACTCTGGAGGCTGGAGCTGTCAAAGATTCAAGCACACCAGCCTAGCTCAATGTCCATTGGCTAACGATGCAAACATATTTCACTTGCCTAGGATTTGATTGGCTTCAGGCTGGTTATTGGAATAGCTCGCAAGACAGCTTTGGATGGACCTCAAGTGGCATTAAATTTAACAATGGGTACCCTTCTTTACAGAATGTCTGCCGTGGAGTAACTTTTAGCATCAAAAGTAGTGCGCAATTGAGGTGGCTATAATTGACTTATCAAAAGTTCAGAACAGTAACATTCGAGGCAAAGTAAAATGTCTAACACAGACTATCAACTGAAGTGAATAATAAACGCGAATAAGTTCCAACAATGGAATCAAATGATGCGGCTCCCAGAGAGCTTTCTTTATGAGTTTCTCCGTGAGAGCTTTGGGCAAATCCCATCACACTGTCTGTTGTCCCTACCTGCAAAGATACCAGACGGCATCTTATCTACCCCTGATGTCAAAAAATAACTTCTCTTTTCCTTTCCTTTCTTTTTCTTTTACTAACTTCAATCCAAACATAGGTTTAGTGAAAATCCAGTAGCTACCATACTACAAGATACTGTTCAGATTGGACGCGTGCACAATTGGAATCCAATCCAAGGTTACTACTTACTAACTGCTTTGAGAGTTTTGATTTTGAAAAAGGTTTTGTGTGCTGTCAAGGCATTTTATCAAGCTATTTCCCATGGAAGCAATCATGAATTGCCTATGATCATGTGTTGAAGTTAAGCATGTTAATTTTACAAAAAAAAATGTAGAAAACTTGGAGCAGGAATCATATTCACAAATTCTTACTCCAAATTTTACAAAGTGGCACATCCTACAGCAATGTAAACTATTTGCTGATTTGTTAGTTCGTCAACACATGATTCACAGAAATAATCAAACTAACCATTTGTTTAACATATGGCTTTATCAAAGGATGCTCGATAATCAGTCCTCCAAACAACAAGAAAGAAAACAGATAAAGAAAATTGACATTGCTCATGCAATAAGCAAATGAAGGGGGAAGAACCAAGAAGAAAAAAAACTCTTACTAGCTTCCCAATGACCTGGTAGTTCATGGAATTATATCCGCATGGCATCAAAAATAATAACAAAAAGTAAGTGTTAAGCCACATTATGAACATGCTTTTGTCATCCTTAGGTGCTGTCACAGTTAAGTGCCTACATTGAATTTGCATAATTCCAGCTTCCAAGGCATACATAGTGCAGATCTCCTGACTGACTTTTTTTACCCCTTTGGGTACATGATGAATATGGCGACAGAACATGCAGATAGTAAGTAGAGTAAAAGATGTCGTTTATTACTCTTTCATATGCATTTATTGCTCTTTCAGTGGCTACCATAGGTTGACGCAAGTCTTAATAATTTGACCAAGAAAGCAGAACTATAGCCCACACACACACACACACACACACACACAAGGACTGAAAAGAAATTGGAATGAGAGTGGGGTTCACACCAAAACATTTTCAGTCTATAGTTCTATACATTCATACTTGAAAACAGTGTTACAATATGTCCATTGTCACATATACTAGGGTTCTTAAAAGATATTTTTCTCCTGATGAAACCCCTTCACTTGGTACTTGACACAGCTGGGAAAGAACATAAATATATAATGAAATTACATATCACCACATCATTTAGTTTATGTTGCTCTGATCCATTCATTAACATCATAAAATTTTGGTAATTCAAGCAGGTGCTAAGACTTCTTGTTTGAAAAAAAATATTTAAATAAAAAATGAAAGCCATTAATACCTCCATTCTATCCCATTCTCCTTTTCTTAATCCGGTTTTAAAGTTTGTAACTAGAACAGATCCCACAGTTGCAGCTTGCCAACCTGAATAGCCTGCACAAATGGTGAAACAGTAAACTTGAAAGAGTAGAACAGTAGAGATTGGATTGAGAATATCAAGACAAAACTTTTATAAATTCACATGGTTGTTTCCCATTGGCTGGTATTTCCCTTAAAACACCTTCATAGACCACCACCTTCAGATCATTAACAATAACAGTAAGGAATAAAAGTAGAAAAGTTATTTTTCCTACAACATGAAAAATATTAAATATGTCTAAGCTTACAAGCATGAATTATCACCAATTCACATCTATGTTTGAGGATCCATTGTGCAATAGCATTTAGGCACACAAAAAATTAGTGCAAGATATGCCCACACAGCAGTCCTGCATATTCTGCAGACTATCTGGTTTATTCCACATTGAAAGCACTTTTAGCTCAAAGGAAATGATAAATCTGGTTAATTGTGAGACAGTGGCCCCTTAAAAGTATTGAAAAATTACAGTCAAAAGAATTCACACTAATTATGAAACGGAACTCATCCATTGCAGCATCTATTTAAGGAAGCACTAAAATTATAAACACCTGGTTAAAGGTTGAATGGGGGAATTAATTGGCCTACATATGGTTTAGGCATTAACTTTCTTCCAAAGAGCCAAATAACATGTATAACAGAAATAAAATAGATATTTCTGAGTAAAGAAAGGGATTATGGTGGCAATAGATAACTTATGAACTGTTCTTCAAAAGTTTGACATATGCAACAAAGACTGTATAGAATAATTAAACATTTCAGGAACTCTAAAGCTTATCCAAGGAATAGATTTATACTTGGTCAAAAGTAATTGATAATGTTGGTTCAGCTTCCTTTACGTAATCACCAACGGAAAGCATGTGTAAGAAGGCTTAAACGGTTCCGGTTCCCTTATTTAGGCCTACTTTTTTTACTCTTTTTGTAATACATCTACCAAGGATCACAACTAGCATTTTACGAAGAGAAATATGATTCAAACAAAGCAGCCCATTAGACTTAAGTTGCAATAAAAAACATGAAATTGGAGCACCAAGTAACACTAATGCCACTGATATTGAATCAGATTTACTTCCTCCAAAAATATATCCTCAGGCCATAGTTGGTATTTCATCGTTCTCTTGATTATTGATAGTTTGTAAATGGAATCAGCATGAGATGCCATTCACACTCAAATCAATAAAAGAAACAAGAAAAATTCCCTCTCCAATTTACAATATGAAAAAAAAAAAAAAAAAGGAAAAGAAACACTGATCAAAGCAAATAAATATAACATTGATTTTAGACTCTAAAATTTTTCTGTTAATCAAAACAATCATTCCAAACAAGCACTCCAGGATTAAGTAAAAACAGAACCTTTGCTTCAGCAAGAGCCATGACCAACTCCTCTGGCATCTCCTTTCTGATACCCTTCTCGTCGACATCTGCACTCTGCAAAAGCAACCAAACTGATAAAATTTTCTAATATATTAACATTTAAATTGAAATTTCCCAAAGATATGAAAATCACCATGAGCGTGAACTACTATTCCATTTCAGCTAATATTTTAAGCCGAGCCATGGACGATTACCCCCAATATTATCTGCATTACAACAACTATTAATCAGTTAAATTTTCAACAGAGTTCGAAACAATGATATTTTTGAGCAAGCGACGGTTTTGTGCGTACCTTGAACTGAGAAGTTTTGTCTTCCTTTGTGTCTTTTCAGTTTTGTCTTCGCAAGAGTCGAGCTACCGAGCTAGTATGCAGGAAGAAACCGAGTCAGATAACGAAGCAAAGAGACAGTGATAGTGAGCGTGTTTTGTACGCGGACCCAAATAGGACTCTGGTCCCAAGCCCTAATTGCCAGTAAGCCCACCAAGGCTTCTCATAACACCAAAAAAAAAAAATTGTTCTAAAAACTCAAACCCATAATCGTTAAGAATTAAGAGAAAATCGGAAATTTTTTATGAAAATAAAATTATTTTTCTTAATCATGATTTTTTTTTGGCATAATTTGTATTCTTATTATCCAAAGAAGCAGGGGATTCTTGTTATCATAAGTCACAACATAAAATTACGATTAGAATTTGAGCTTGAAACTCTCCATTCTATAATCAATTCTATTACTATTAAATTATCAGCTCATTCATCATTCATAAATTTAATAAACGAATATTTTTCTTTCCTTTTTTTTATTTAATTTAATATATTAATGTCATGCATTACTTTTGTCTTCTTCACTTCCAAAATTGGTTTGTCTTTATTTGGTGACAATGATGTATAAATTAAGACCCCAAGCAAGAATAAGCAAACAAATTCTTTTTCTCATCATATAAGCACTGTACATTGCCTTTCTTTTTAATTTCTTGTCGTGCTTTTTGTGAAGTCAAAATTCCTGAATCATAATCTCTAGTTTCCTTAAGGCAGGATTACTCCATGGGATAATATCTTTGCTGTTAATTAATTTCTAAACCATTATTCTCAGAGCTAATCAAGATTCTCTACCCTTATCTTTTCTCATCTTCTCTCCTTGTATAAATGTATGAATAGTAGTAAATGAAGTCTTTCTTCAAATCAAGTACTTGGCAGTGGCTTGAACTTGATAATATATAAAATTAATGGCAATCTTCTCACTTTGTCAGCGAAAATTTTCAGCTCCCACTGAGGGTGGATGAGATAATTTCTTTTTTTTTTTTCTTTGTAACTTTAAACTTCCATATCTGCTTTAAGGCTATTTAATTTCAAGAATATATATATGGTCAGATATATAGAAGACAAAAACATTAATTGGAGGATATTTACTGAAAACAGGAGCATACAAGGAACTTTGAGTCATGTACCAATGCTACGATCAGTTATGAGTCATGCAGTCGGTACAATATTTAACGAAGCACATATAAGAAAGAAGTACAACAAGGTACAACTTTGATCTGGAATGAAAATGAAAAAAGAGCAATAGATTTGCTGCTTGCCTGCTCAGGGCTGCATTTCCTTTATTAATGTTCAAGATCTTTGTTTCTACTAGTTCTGGTTCATACTTCACTGACGCCTGAGATTCCTCATCCTGCAGGAGAACAGAAAAGATCAGTCTTTGCCATGGGGAAATACCACAATACATACCAAAAAAATGCTTGAAATTAACTTGTTCTTTTGACTTATGGCTCAACCACGTACCATATAACTAGCAATTAAGCAGTATAATGATGTTAAGCTAGCCTTGCACTTAACTAGTACTGTATATACCTTTGGTCTTCATACCTCCTGCTTTCCTGTAAGGAGGTATGGGCACATGGCCAGACTCAATCTGCTTAATGTCTTCGACAAGATTCTCGTAATGCATCTTCACTTCCTCCACGGTTTTCCCTCCAACTGCCCTGGCTAGATTACGCCAGCGGTCTGGAGTATCCTTGTCATAGATAGCCAAAGCATTCTCAAACAGCTTGTTTTGCTTTGGTGTCCAGCTCGAACCTGAGGCCATTGCAGAAGCTACAGTGACAATTAAAGGGTTAGAGAAAACACAAAAAGGAGAAAGGGATATAGAAGATTGTATGTGCAAAAGAGACTGCCAATGCTGCTCTTTTTATAGTTGCAGGAGGAGAGAGAAAAGAAAGGGAGAAGGATGGTTGGAAATGGTAGGCCGGTTGGATTGAGTCTGGTACTTAGCTCTTGCTTTCCTTGCAAACAGCGGGACATTGTAAAAATCTAAGTGGTTTTACTTTACTGTCCAGGTAATTGCATGGGTTTGCTGTAGACTTAAACCTCTAGAAGCTTAATTCCTGGTCGGTTTTTATTTATCCAATAGCATTTCTTCCCATTTTACTCTCCTTTTTTCCCTCACTCATTAATAACAGTTACTAACCAACCATAGATACCAGTTGGCTATCTGGGATTTTGTTTATACAGTGGATGAATTCAGCCTGCGGTTGCCACAGGCTGGAAAATTTTACTCATGATTGCCACATGATGCACCAGAAGTGTCCCTTATGATACATGTGCTCCAAGTTATTATTTTTGTGGACAAAATTTCATAGAAAGGATCAAAATAAAAGTATTTAAGGGTTTCGGCTACAATTAGTTTTTTGGTTGAATATTGTGTCCAAACTCCAAATTCTAAACCCCTTTTTCCCAGATTGGGTACTAACTGATTCCTCATTCAATATTATATACTATTAACTAAAATTTATGTACAATATATTAAACTTGAGTTCAAAGCAGTAATTATAATTCACTTTATTATCTGCCATAAGGTTCTCAGATTTCCAAAATCAGGTTTGAATGAAACTTGTTAAAACATTCAAGTAATGGATACCTATATCAAGAAAAATCTCTTCCAAGTAATCAAAAGTACTTCACTAGGCGATGTAAAGTTAACATAGCAAGCACAGTCCGGTACGCCAATAGCGCTGCATACAGAAGTAAGCTACAGCCTTCATCAGGGTGGGTCCAGGTGAATCCAGCGGCTGTGGTCTTTTAGCATTCACGGGTGCACCATTGCTGCTCAGTAAAATCTTCACGTTGAGAGTGCTGCCGAGCTGTATACAGAGAGAGAGAGTAATAGTCCCCCCTTTTATTATTTTTTTTCTTATTAGGCGTTTTCTGTTTTGTGATTCAATCTTAAAACGTGACAGACGCTGCCCTTATTTTTTGTTGTTACTCTCTTGTCAACAACATTCCAAGACCTTTTTTTGCTGGCTGGCTGATCTTTTCGTACAGTTTTTTGTACTTGTTCATGTTTTTTCTACCGAGAATAAATCAACAGGTGTATCTCTTTTAACCATGTAAAGCCTTGCAGCGTGCTGTAAAAATCTGTCAGGCCCTAAAAATGGAGTAGTAAAATTCTTTTGCCACTTTATTCACTTGTTTGTTTGTTCGATTATTTAGATTTTAGACCAATTATTGATGCAAAAGGAAAGAAATTTCAAACTGATCCTTGGAGTTTATGGGTTTTTGGTTGCTGGAAATGATAAACATCCCAACGCGAGGTTTCATTCAAATTAGCAGTTCTGTTTTCACAGGCTGCACTCGAATTTCCTGAGCAAAAAATGTTTGTTAATTTCAAGCAGTCTCTACTGCTGCAACTCAAAATCACAAGAATCTTTGCATAATTATTGACATTTTCTTCTGTCTTCTAATGCATATGCCGAATTAGTAGCTACAGTTTAGCTGTCATGCCTGGTGATTCTGAAAGAACTAATTTCGCATTTGATACTCGACAGTCCACTATCTCCAGCTAGCTTTTGGCTTCTGGGTCATACGCCGAAGCTACCAACTGATAGTGTGTGTGATGAGATAAGACATAAGAGTAATATCCTTGTAGTGATTGTACCAAGCAAGTCATGATTGTCCGTAGTTTACAGTGTCAATGCTGGAACCAAACCCATTAGATGTGTTGGACAGATCTTGTGCCTAAACCCCCTGGAAACCATCATGTGGTCCCATAATTAATCACTCATGTTCATCTAGCCTTGGGGAGGGAGCAAAGGCTAATTATAGATATTTGATCTCAAGTTCAGTAATTGCTGGTAGTGGGCCAGGCACATGTTTCACTTTTGAATAACATGATCCTGGAGCAAAGTGAGGGCAACCGAAAGTAGCCACTTGATCATATGTCGATTTGATCTAGGATGCAGGATAAGCAACCTCATAATACTGTATAGTACTATATTTTAGCTTGGAAGAAAAATCTGGAGTCAGGATTTACAAGACCATTAGACTGCAATGGTATTGGCCAGAGAGCAATGCTTGCACCCAGACCCGGTACATCTTTATGGCTTTCTATCAAGCGTGACAGGCTGCTAAATCGTACTGTCATTGTAACCCAACAACTATTTTAAACACAGCACTACAGCAAAGATTCTTCAAAAATCAATTTATCATGAAATGTTTAAACTTCATTCGTACTCTATTTTGCATGAAATGACATCTCATTTTAAATGCGAGATAGAGATATGAATTAGCAATAAAGTCCTATATTTGGTCATGGGATTAGCCTTGCAGCTCATACTTCCCCTTGTTACTACCAAAGAAAAACGTTAGAATTAATTGATAGATGGGCTTGAGATGTGTTTGCACAGAAAAGTGTTAGTACAAAATTTACCCATAGAGAATCTATTACTGGAGGTAAAGGCTAGATGAAAATTGATCAAGGGTTCAATTTGTCCTTACCCAGTAAAAATTGATGAACATATGGGTTATGAACCCATCATGCTTCCACTGCGCCACTTTGATACCGTGTTGAAAGTAAAGAATGGAGAAAAAGGGGAAAGTTTACCAATGTGTTAGTCTCCTATGTATTTATATTATAAACTTAAATACAGAAAAACTAATATACTCTTAACCTGAATACTTAACATAAGCCTCCTGTGTTCCTGTGAAAAGCTAGGCAAACTTCAGATAGTTATTGTACATCGTGGCTCCTTTCTGAACATTGAAAAGGATTGGTTGTATTTATAGTAGAAAGCGTTTTTTACTTTAGTTTGTATATCAACCGGAGCAAAACAAGCGCTTATGTAGTCGACCATGGCGTTTCCAACTTTTTGCGGAATATCTACAAAGAAGGTCCATTTCTGGCACCTATCTCATTTATGATTAGAATCCTTATCATCCACGTCCACTGCAAGAATTTTATTTTTTTTTCACTGGATGCATTTCCTTTCTATTTCAAAATCTTTAAGGCCACCATTTCCCTTTTTCCTGGGCAGACTAGCATTCGTCTGCAAGTTGGGGGGCTTGGGGCTACGGAATCCACGACTTTATATCAGTAAAAAGATCACAGTACTTCTTGACCTATCAGAATGAAAAGCACCTAACCTGTAATATGTAAAGGTGGTCCTGTTTAACTCAGGAAGGAATTTCGTATTGATATGCTTGCTGAAACCGGGGAACCATGATTACTGCAACATTAATTCCTTAATAAGTTTGTCAAGGACATGCTAATATATATTAATTTAAAAGAGTTTATATTTGATGTACTGTAAATGTATAAATAATTTATCACAATCAGTGAATATTATGATGCAAAATCTTTAATGAGAAAGCATAAATATTTATAAACCTTTAAAAATAAATATACAAAAGTTTTACAAGCTCTTAAAAATAAATATACAAATTTTATGTCTTCTTCTCAATTATATGCATCATATGTTAATCGACATTATATCAAATATAAACCCAAATTAATTAACCAGGTTCTTTCTTTGAGAACAAATGTCAGCACCTGAGAACTTTACCCTGACCTCTCAAGTTGATGTTAACCTTGTTAACATTCACTAATTTCATGCATTGTAAGTTGTTTGAATACGTAACAGGCAAGTGTATGCTATGGCTTTTGTTTGAAATGTAATGTGCGACAATCTCCGGTTCGATGTCCATACAGTTCAAGTATATGCTAGCTTAAACCTATGCTGTGCAGTTCAGGATCAAATTTATGGTGTGTTCCTTTAGTTAGACCGGATACTGGCGTTTGCGACTCCCTATGCCAGAATTCAGCGTTCAATTCTATATATAATCAGGTGGATATTGATTAATCTTGCAGAATTCTTGGAATTGCAACATCCAACAAACAGAAATCTGAGCATTGGCCATCAGCTAATAAGAGATACTTCTTTTTTCTTCTTCATCTTCTCTCTCCTTTGTATTTCATTCTTTGGACCGGGCAGAGGAGGGGGTTATCTTTGGCATCAAAATGGGCTAATACTGTCTTCCACTGGTTTAATGGTTAAGGAGATTTTATGGGAATATAGAAGTCCTGGTTTCGAGCCAAAATCTCTTCCCCTTTCCCCCTTTAAGGAATTTGCCCTCCCCTGAACCCAAAAAAATAAAAAAGGCTGATACTGTCCTGGACGATGAACAGTGTGGTGATCATTTGTTGACAAGTGCATCTGGAATTTTTTGATATATCAGGCTACCGAAATTTTGGAATCCTTATCATCGATGTCATTTCCACAATAAAGTGATCTCTAGATTCTCTACTGTTTTTCCCCTATCAATAGCTTTGAAGGACTTGAAAACAATTATTCTCTGCTGTCCCTCCTTTCAACTTCAAGCGCTAGCTTTGCCATCTCGGGCTCGTTATGGTTTGAAATTGCAAGATGTGTCCGTTGGATTCTCGAGCTAGCCAGATCTGGGGAGTCCATTGTTTCGGCTGAATCTTTCGTGCTTATGGTCAGGGAACCATGAATCTGCTATCTGCATAACCTTTTTCCAGGGCTAATTGTCCATTGTGGGGACCTAACTGAAGCATCCAACAACCAAAGAAGCTCTTGGAGAATATTTGAGGAAAAGGAAGAAAAACTGTATGGAAAAATTCAAGGTTTGTTTATCGCAGGCTGAAAGGAAGTTAGGAAGGAGACTAGTGATGGGGATACGTAGACAAGTACAATTCCAATGATGACTGAACGAAGAATGGAACTTTCCCCAAAAACTATTGCAATATATTTGGAGAAAATGTAACTCTTGGAACTGCAGAAGGTAGAGAAACTAGTAACTCGCGTATGAAAGGATTGTTGATCAGGGTTGTGGGGACCTAACTCTAAAGAATATAGATAGTAAAGAATATAGATAGGCATAGGCATCCATCTTTATGAATCCCACTTTGGCTGAGCAAATGAAAGTTGGATCGTCCAGTTTTTCTTGATATCACATCAGGAGATATAGTTTGGCTGAGTGATAAGAGAGGCAAATTCTGCCAGACGGTATAAGATGAGCAGAATATTGAGATTCATGGAGTTGATAACCAGGGATCAAAGACTCAATTGGACTTTACATGCGATATGGTTAGATGAAGATTCTTGTTCCTTTATACTGTTTTTTAGTCAATGTCATCAAATTAGAACATAAAAATTCCCCTGCTTCATCTGTGAATCAGCAGCCTCAGAACTCGACGTCATTAGCCATTCAGGCAACTGGACTAGGTAGTTTTGACAAGGCCCATCCCAGTCCAAATAGAACCGAAATCTGCAAACATTATTAAGCAGCAGCCCAATTCGGAGTAACTACAGTGCAATTTCATTTCCAGACAATTTTGTCTTGGGCTAACAAGGATCATCCCTGTGCTTTCTATTGTCTGCTTGAACCACTGCTCACCTGATACATAGATCACCCAACAACTCTAAGAATGAAATGACCAATTTGCCTAATCTCAGCAGCCCCAAGATACTGTATCGAAAGGAATTGTAAGCTATTCTACAGGTTTTGGCTTGTTTCAAGTAACAGGAATTTGTTTCTTTTCTGACAGACACTAAGATTAACTTAGGTTTGGAGCAAACTATAGGTGTGTTAGAACAACTTACATCACTTCTGATGAGAACTCGTCATTATCTCTTAGCTTTTCGTGAGACCAAGTCAATATACTCTCAGCTTTTCGTGGCTGCTACTGTAAACTTTTCAGCTAATAAACTAGTGCCACGTCGATGCTGTGATGATTCAGCCAAGCTTGTCTCATTACCAAAGTTTGGTTGGACATGGTCCTTGGCCAAGTTGGACGCGAAACTTTATTATTTTCTTTTTTTTTTTTTTACTTCAATGACATTTTAGACATGTAATTTTCATTGCTTTCTTTTTCTTATTTTTTGCCATTTTCTAATTATTTATTATTGAAATCAGATCAAATCATGTTCCCTTCCAGAAACTAAAGTTAAACCATTTCTAATTGTAAGAAATATTAAAACTTTTTAATTTTGTGGATGTAATTTTTTGTCCAATGTAGATGAGGGTTGTTGAAGGCTAAATTAAGAAGCGTTTCAGATCTATAGTTTAAAAAAAAAAAAAAAAACCCAAGTAATATTTTGAGATGTATTTGAATTTTTCTTAAATAAGTTTATATTTTTTTATTATATCTTAATAAGTTTTGTCATTTTATTTATATTTAAATAAACTCTTACATAAAAAAATTTATTTATGTTAAAAGTTTATTTAGATACAAATTAAATGATAAAAGTTTTATTTAAATACAAATAAATGATTAAAAATTTAATTAAGTGTAAATTAAAAATTAAAAATTTATTTGAATGTAATAAAAGTATAAAAAAATTATTTAAGTAAAACAATAAAATTTAAGATTTTTTTTTTGTTATTTTAAATAAATCACAAAAGAAAGTTTTAAGTAGGGATAAAGAAAAGAGTATTACCAATCTCTTTTTTATACTTTTGAATAATGATGTGATTAATCGGATAAATGATTGTTTGTTATAAAATCTTGTGTTGCGAACTTAAATTTCATCCTTAAATTAATAAATATGAACATTATTTATGAATGATTTAAAATAATTATTAATTAATACTTGTAACAAATTATTTGCCGTTCGATAATTTAAGAACAAAAATTAAATAAAGTTTTTAAGTAAAATTAATAAAAATTGTTTTTAAATGATTTAATAAAAAATTTAAATCGATAAATTAATAAAATTTAATGTAAAAATTAATAATTTATAAAATATTATTAAAAATATTATTTATAATTTAAATTTGATAAAAAATTTTGAATAATATTTTTATTAAAAATATTTGTCTAAAAAATATATCAAATTTTTTTAAAATTTTATACATTTAATCTATATAACAAGATTTTTTAATTTTGATTTAATGATTTTTAATAAAAAATTTTATAAAACTTCGCATAAAAAATTTAAATAAAATTTTTCATATTTTAATGGTATCTTTCACTCCCAAATCCAATCATAAGATTGAATTTTAGACTGTTTCAAATGATGTCACACGTAAGCTGATCAGTGTCTTCTTTAAAGATAAAGACAGGAATAATAGAGTTTAAAAAGGTTTTTCCAGTGGCAAGAAAATGATATAAAACGCGTTGGCTGTCGGGTTCCAGGTTGGAATCCGCGTCGTAAATTGCCACGTCAATCACTATCTTTTTTTTTTTTTAGTTTAATTAATTTTCCATCTCATTTCAGTCACTATAGGCCAATGCAACAAGCACTTTCGTCTGTTATTGTTGGATGAAAAGTTCCATCTTGATTAGACGTTTGACCATAAGTTGCTTTATGCTTGCATTTTCCATGCATAAAATTCTAATTTTGCTTTTTTTTTTTTGGTAAAAAAAAAATCAAAGCAAATCCATTTGAAGTTTCTATGGTAACATGCAAAATTTTTTTTTTATCAAAAGTTTAATAACAGAGAACGTTATCTTACTTATAAGATCCAATTAAATCGATTAAATCATAAAGATTCGAATTTATAAATAATTTATTAATAACAAGTTATAAGAATTTAAATTTAAATGGGTTACTTTTAAATTTCAAATATTTGTATCAATTTTTATTGATGGTTGCTTGCAAAATTCAATTATTATTAACATAAAACAAGGAAAAATGAGAAAAATATGACTTGACACCGAATATCAAATTTAACAATGAATTGGAGCTTTAATGTAATTGATATTTAATAAATTTAAATTTTAATTAAAAAAATAATATATTTTGTTTTATTTTCAACGACAAAATGAACATGAAGTAAATGTTGCTCTAAGAAACAAACTTTATAAAAAAGAGACAACTTGGGATTGGTGGAGAGTGGGCCAAAAGAAAAAAAAGAAAATCAAATCCTTGGAAAAGGAAACTTTCGATTTGTCCTTTTATACCCAATCTCATTCCTAGTAGCACACTTCTATTTGATTGATTATGAAATAGGCAAATGACATGAAATGAAATGAAAGGATCCCTGATTTTCGTATATTCACAAATTTGTCGTTTACCTCAGCGGGCTTTCACGACCAAGGCACAATCTTTTTTTCCCGGTTGCCAGGTCAATAAACCAGGCATAAAAGTCCACCACCATTGAAGCTCTGCTTCAACCGATGGCTCATCTGAGTAGTGGTAATAACAACGAATAGCTCCGGTGGATAGTGAAAGCGACGCACTATTGGCAGAAAACCTGGCGGTTTCTCATTAATATAACCTGACCGGGCTGACCCCCCTCTCTTAAAAGCCCGTGCCATCGTTCATTCATTGTTCTCTGGAAACAGTAACAACCCTTTTTAGCATGATAGCTTAAAGTTAGAGATTAACGTCGTACATCTTACATTTTTGTTTTGTTTGGTTTTTTTCTGAACTTTAAACGTGTGCAGTTCAATTTAAAATTTATTCTTGGTGAAATTATTAATATGGGGTCGGTGGTAACAAAGGAACAACATCGAATGTAGAATCAAAGCTCGTGATTGGAGGTAGAATTTACGAAGAACAAGAAAATTTTATATATTTTTTAATATATATTTTCTCTGTATGAGGCAAAGACTTAGCCTCCATAGAGCTTCATGAACATCAGCTTCACGTGACCAATGGATGCTCAAAGAAGTGTGCTACAAATATTATTGTTAGCTGTAATCTTGTTCTTGATCCAGTGCGTGGTAGCTCAGAAAGTTTCGATAAGTTCTCCTATCGAACGGCGGGCATTGCTCGATCTCCGCTCATCATTGGGTCTACGAGCCAAAAACTGGCCCATCAAGGCCGACCCTTGCACATCGTGGCTTGGCGTCCAATGCCAGAACGGCGCTGTCAGGAGCATCAGTGTTTCCGGTTTAAGAAGAACCAGACTTGGACGACTCAAGCCCCGGTTCAATGTTGATTCTTTGGTTAATTTGACTCGGTTAGTTTCCTTCAATGCTTCCGGGTTCCTGCTTCCCGGGTCAATGCCGGATTGGTTCGGAAACCAGTTGGTCAACCTCGAGGTTCTTGATCTCCGGTCATGTAATGTCTCTGGTTCAATCCGTGGTTCACTCGGTAACTTGAGTCGACTCACTTCTTTGTATCTTTGTAATAACAATCTTGCTGGTTCAATTCCTGCTACTTTGGGACACTTAAAGAATTTAAAAATTCTTGATCTTTCGGTTAATTCGCTAACTGGTTCAATTCCTCCAAGTTTTGGCTTTCTTGGAAACATTGAAAGGCTTGAACTTGCTTCAAATTACTTATCTGGGTCAATTCCACCTGGTTTAGGTTCTTTACAAGGTCTTCAAGTGTTAAATGTCTCGGATAATAACCTTTCTGGTTCAATTCCTGTTCAGTTTGGTGATCTTTCAAGGTTGGTTGAGCTTGATCTTAGTAAGAATTCTTTGTTCAGGTCGTTACCTGAGGAATTTAAGATGTTAAAAAGTTTACAAAACATGGTGATTGGGAACAATAAGCTAGAAGGACATCTGCCTGTTGATTTGTTTTCTAATCTTGTTGAGTTGCAAGTTGTGGATTTTAGTAGGAATAAACTTGATGGTGCTCTTAATGGTACATTTTGGTCAATGCCTAATTTGCGATTCCTTGACGTATCTAGCAACAATTTTACAGGTCCTTTACCTGGTCCTCATTCTAATAGTAGTGCTGCTACAGCTGCGGAGTTCAATCTGTCGAACAATTTTTTATATGGAACTTTGAATTTTTCACTTGGGATGTTCAAATTTATTGATCTCTCTGGTAACTATTTTCAAGGCAAGGTAATTAATGACAGTGAAAAAAATGCTACTATTGACAAAAATTGCCTTCAGGCTGTGCTGAAGCAGAGGAGTTTGGAGGATTGTAGACTGTTTTATACAGACAGAGGGCTAAGTTTTGATAATTTTGGATTACAAGACACGATACAGCCACCTCCTGCAGATTCTAGTTCAGCGAGCAGGAAACAATGGATATTTGTCTTGGCAGGAGTAGGTGGTGGACTTGGCTTCATTGTAATTTTGGTACTGGTGCTAGTGCTGCTCTTGCGACGGTGTGATAAGGGCATTAGAAATCAAACAGGGAGTGCAGATGTAGGGCCTGTTCCAGAAGGGGATAGTCCTCAACTTCCAAAAAATCCTACAATCTTAGCTGGTTCTGGAGATCCATTTACATATGAGCAGTTGCTCCATGCAACTGGTAATTTTAGTGAGACAAATCTTATTAAGCATGGCCACTCAGGAGACTTATTTCATGGTATCTTGGAAGGCGGGATCCATGTGGTCATCAAAAAGGTCAATTTGAGTTCTTTCAAGAAAGAATCATACGTGATGGAATTGGATTTATTCAGAAAGCTCACTCACTCGAGATTTGTCCCACTCTTGGGGCACTGCTTGGAGCATGAAACTGAGAAGCTTTTGGTCTACAAATACATGCCAAATGGAGATTTGGCCAATTCCTTTTACAGGGCTACCAACATGGAGGATGATAGCTTACAGTCCCTGGATTGGATTACAAGGTTGAAAGTAGCTACTGGAGCTGTCGAAGGCCTATGCTACTTGCACCATGAATGTAACCCTCCCCTTGTTCACAGGTGTTTGGGACATGCTTTTGGCTATTTTTATTCTCGTTTCAGTAAAATGATAGTTAGTATTCAATGATAGTATCTAGAAATGTCCAAGTCTGGTACTAAAGAATGAATCTATATGCTAGTAGTTACTCATTGCTGTCCCTTTCTCCATTTTAATTATGCTGCTCATCTTATTTTTGTAACTTCTCACTAGCTTTATGATTTCATTTTCAATAGCATCAATCTTTAATGCTTTATTACTTTGGTGGTTGAAGGGATGTTCAAGCAAGCAGTATCCTTCTTGATGATAAATTTGAAGTCAGACTTGGAAGCTTGAGTGAAATTTCTCGCCAGGAAGGGGATACACACCAAAATGTGCTCACAAGGTTGCTCTGGAAGCATCAGTAAGTATTATACAAGCTAATCTTTTTTACAATGCCTATTTACCATGAAGCATTATATTAGTTTGTGTATCTTTTGTTTTGGAATTTTTTGAATTAATCCAGGAATAACTTAATAGATTTACTTGGTTTTTGATAACAGACTTGATTTATTATCTGTTGTTTGTCTGTGGTTTGGCTATTCTCTTCAGTCCTCAATGGTTCAATTGATTTAAAACAATTCACTTTCATTACCTTCTTATATTTTTGTCTTTTAGCCTTGAACATAATATATCTGGTTTTGTATCTTTCAGTTTGCAGTCCTGGCACCCAAATGTTTGATCAGCCGGCCTTTGGTCTTACAATGAAAGCAATTAGTATCCATATCATATTGCTATGCATGCTACTTTTGACATAGTTAATTTGATCTGAAAGGGCTATGGCCTAGTGAATTAAATCAACTAGAATTGGAATATACTGGTTTGCTGGTCTTCTTTGACTTAAAATGGTAGTTTTGATACTAAAGAAGACTTTTCTTGTCAGAGAGTCCACCTATGGGCTCAGGCTGGGGCCAATTGAGGCCAATATATTGGAGGCAATACCTGACCAGCCACACACGATACCCAACTCAGTGAAGCAATAGAAAAGAATTATAAACCATACAATAAAACACAAATTCTTCCCAGGGGCATTGGAGTGATGGAAATAGGTTAATGGATAACAACAGCTTTGCGCAGCTGATACAACTTTAGATTCTAACTTTTTTCGTTGTAGCAATAGTTGCATTTATAGATTATTTGTATTATTCATTGATATTTGATCTTTTATGTGGCCTCATGACATGTAAAATAATATGCATATGAGCAGGAGATAAGTTCTTTTTTCTGTTATTGTATATTTGTTAAGTGCTATAATAAATTTTTCTCTTGGTTATGTGCAGGACCTCCGAGCCAGGCCCTTCAGATTCAGGTAAGTAAAACTCGATTTCATGGTTGTTAATATTCTTCATATTACCAATTACCATTTGTCAACATGTCAAATTGAATAGTAATAATTCACTACTCTGTGGGGATTCACTTCATTGATTACCATTCTTAGCCTGGAAGGGCTGGGGTTGAATGCCTTGGTTGAATTTGAAATGTTAAGCAGTTATTATTCACATGTACACTGTTGTACCTATGTGCTAACAGATGATATCCATTACTAGTTTCCATCACTGAAACTATAGATTTTTTCCCACCAACATCAATATATCCTTTGTCGAAATTGATCCAATTCGCTCATGGGACTATAATTATCTATAAAAACTGTAGTTGGGTAGGGGAGGTTCTGGAATATAAAACATACAGCATTTTACAGGCTTTTTTTCTGCATCAGTTCTTACTGGAAAGAAAATCATAAGTCTTATAAATTTCCTTGGAAATGGACAGGCTCTTCTCCGACTAATTGTGCTTATGACGTGTACTGTTTTGGAAAGGTATTACTTGAGCTTATAACAGGCAAGCTTGGAATTGGTAAAGCAGAAGATGCTTCTACAAAGGAATGGCTTGAGCAAACCCTTCCTTGCATCAGTATATACGAAAAGGAATTGGTGACTGAGATCATGGACCCATCCTTGATTGTAGATGAGGATCTATTGGAAGAGGTATGGGCCATGGCAATCGTGGCAAAGTCATGCCTTAACCCAAAGCCTTCCAAACGACCCTCAATGAAACATATTCTTAAAGCATTGGAAAACCCTTTGAAAGTGGTAAGGGAGGAGAGTTTTAGCCCTGCGAGACTAAGAACATCTTCGTCTAGCAGATCTTGGAGTTCTGCCTTCTTTGGTAGTTGGCGACAGAGCTCATCAGAGAGCGCCACCAATTCAGGCCACCCAAACAGAGAGGGTTTTAGTGGTTTTAGGCAACCAGGTAGAGTAGGTTCTCATTGCAGTGCGGGAATGGAACACTCATCTTCACATAAAAGGTTGTCAAATGAAATCTTCCCTGAACCGGTGGAAATGAAAGACATTGGAGAGATAAGATGAGAACTAGCAGAAAGAGTGTTTGATGTTAACCATTTTTAGCCGGGGCTTCTGTGTAAGTACCTGCTCAACCATTCTATACCTGTTGTTTTTAGTTGTGCACCCATTGGGCTCAAAAGCTATTTTATAAGGAAATCTAGCAGGCTATCCAATCTGCTGCATCTCTACGCCTAACGAAAACGGCCGAAGTCAGCCATGAAGAAGAGACGGGAGACCAACTGCATCCAGCATGATTCTTCCATATTTCAAAAGCTTGTTTGCAGTCAGTTGTCATAACAAGCAACAATTTTTCATTGTAATTGGCACTTTCTCTCACATATCTTAACATGTAGAGTGTAAAATTGTAAAATATTAGGACTCCTTGCTGCATTATTAAGTTTACTTTTTGTTAGTGGCAATCCAAGAACGCATTAACTGTACCTGAAAACAAATTTTTTTATTCAGAATTCAAACCTAGTGATACAAATATTTGACGTCCCAGAAAATTCTCAACATGATTTTGCGGCTGTTCTACCGACCGCTTGTATCTCAATAACTCCAGTCCAGTAAAAGACATCGGGCGTGTGCTTTGCTAAGACAATGATGAGTCCCCAGCAGGGTTTATCATCAACTACTTTAGTTTAACTGCTTCATGCTTGGCCACTCGACTAGAAAGACTATTTCCTATCCAAAGCAGAAAGAGACTTATAATCATGCTAAGATAAAAGAATTATGCCAGTAATAGTTTTCCAGAAGGATTCCACCGTTTTATAGCATAATATCTTATTAATGGCAGTAGAATACTAGAAAGTATGATCTTTCGCAATCCAAACATAGTTTCAGGATGGAACCATGTTCCTCGATGACGAACCATATAATGTTTCCAGGAATGACCCTCTGCACAACAAAGTAACTAATCAAATCAAATCAAATGAAATCTACTACTACCATTACTAATTGACCTCACCACTGAACTTCTTCACCCCAAGCTTCTTGGGTTTTGAGTCTCTTCCATTCTTTGTTGATCCAGCAGTTTTTTTAGAATCCCACCTCTTAAACATCAAGCTTAAGCCATTGTAAGACCCATCTAAGCCACGGAAAAGAACAATAAAGAAAAATACCACCGGGAAATTAGCTCATTGAAGTTAAATCCATAACAACCACAGCTTTTTAAAAAGGAAACAGAAAATACCGGTGATGTTGGCAAATGACCATAGATAACATTAGTAAAAAACATCGTAAAAAACATCAAAGTTTAGAAAATCACATCATGCCATGGGAAAGTGTGCATCCAAAGAAATACATCTACATATGGAGGATCAATGACTTAAAGCGTCTTTTCCATCAATTGAGAATACAAGTGAGCAAATCTAATTACAATGATGTCATCATTGAGGGAAAAAATGAAAATGAAGGGGGTTGAGGCTTTATTTTAAAAGCCTAAAGAAAAGTTATTTTGCTTCTTGGAACAAAACACCTCCTTCAGTTGTCAGTCCTGGAACTGATTTCACAACGGAAGAATATGAAATTCATGAGGCATGAAATCTTCACTAGGCCTATAGAATTTGTCTGGGGAATACAAGCTTAAGTTGGAGACTTGGCTAGTGTAAAGACAGGCAAATCTCTCAACCTGCATTGTGTGAAGATGTAAAGGAAATTACTACTATATTTCACTGCAATGGGATAAAACATTCTCGACAGTTTTTACCAAATCCTTCTAAAACTCTATCAAAAAGGACGATGGTTCAGTCCTACCTGATGAGCAAAGTGAGAGTTTTGATAGCCAGTCTTCATGAGTTGTCCCCAGATCTTGTGAAACTGTTTTGTGAACAAATAAAATAGTCAATTGTTTGTACACCTGACTTAAAGGTTGCTTAAAACTTGATAGGCCCCTCAGCAACTGAAATAATCCAAAGATGTGATTAAAAAAAAGTTCCTCTACCTTTTGATGACACTCCCATTGAGCCTGTTGATGAGCAAGTCGCACTTGATCCCTGTGTGACTGTTAAAAGAAACCATTGAAAATAAAATTATGAGAAAGCTTCAAATCATCCATCTTGCACTACATAAAATACATCAAGGTCTGACGGCCTAACCTCCAGTTCACCCACAGCGGAAGTCATTTTCTGCTTTTCATCATTACGAAGACTTTCAAACCCGAACAACAGGAATGCAACTCATTGTTCAAAAGGGAACAAAAGGAACCAAAGCGAAAAACAAATAACAATAACCAAAGTTGCTAAAGCAAAGCAGAAAATCGTCCATTTGTCCTCTTCAAATGAAGGCAATGGACTACTAATGATTTTGAAGTGATCAAGTAGAAATTAATAAGAAAAAAATAGAAGAAAATTTTTAAAAAGTCAATGACATTTGTCAAAGAAATCAAATCTGGGGTTAAAATATATGATTTTAGGGAACGGTAGTGATATGATAACGTAGTTTTGAATGATAAAAGAGGTACTTACTTGAGAGCCCATTTCAAATGATGAATTTGGTCTTCAACAAGATCACGCTCATTCCTCAACAACCTTAGTTGCTGCATGAAATTACTAGTGTTAGTTGTGAGGGAAATAAAATACTAGTGATCAATCAGGATACATGGTTAGAGCTCTCATAGACTCAAGATATAACAATTATCTTCAATGCTTTGACATTTTTCTTTTGCACAATTCCCTAAAAACTTATTCGACAATTAGAAGCACCATACGGAGAACACAGAGATAGAGATTATGGTAACAAATTGCCGTCAAGAGAAAAGCAACATGCAAACAGTTCATTAATAGAGTATCATCCAAGTTATGGCATTAATTGTTATTACAACATACTCTTCTTAATGAATTAAAATTTAACAATATATTATCCAAACAATATGATATAAAATTGAAATACCATGACCACTATCTCAATTTAACATCATATCCAACACGGATAACCCACCTTTCGCATATCTCTTAATTCCCAAAGCAATTCAACCTCCCTCTCAAGCTCTGGAACAACAAGCATTGTTCTCCACCCTAATCATAGATAAATTACGGAATTAAAAGCACTTACGCACCAAAGGAACAATGTTAACATACACATACAAAACTACATTAACAGCAATGATCACCATGCAACTATCAACAAAAATAATGATGACAGATCATAAATTTGATGACACAAGGAAGATTTAGTCCCAACAACACATTGAAATCATGAGAAAACATTGCATGCAAATACAGCAAATAAAACACTCCTAATATCATGTAATTCTTTCTGGCATAAATATTGTATTTGATTCTGGATATATTTTTACTGCATACTTTTGTGTTTCAGTTGTTTAACATAATTCATGAATACCTGTAGTCTTGGCAATATATATATATATATATATAT
The DNA here is from genome assembly GCF_047325235.1 of Durio zibethinus. Classification (NCBI taxonomy): domain Eukaryota; kingdom Viridiplantae; phylum Streptophyta; class Magnoliopsida; order Malvales; family Malvaceae; genus Durio; species Durio zibethinus. Next base: position 1,714,710 of record NC_143181.1, read on the forward strand.
ATATATATTTACAGTCAAAATTCCATCTAATATTACTGCAAACTACAAAACCACTATATTTCATAGACCAAGATATATTAAAATTCTCCAATTCAGATATGTTCAAAGGTCCAATCTCATATGATTAAATTAAACAATAATGATCAATTTAAATGCTAGAGCAAACAGGAGGGATTGGGAACAAAGATATAAATTCATACCAAGAACCTTCTTGCTGCGCAAAATATCTCCATAGATATGGTCTCCAACATAGAGAACCTAATAGAAGCATGAAACTAATTAGATTATGAAGGACAAACAATGAAACAAAAGCCATCAATTAAACTAACTCAGGGACCAAAATATGTAGAGTATTTACTATGGAATTCAAGAAGCCAAAGATTACAATGATCCAAATAATACAAGTTCTGAAGTCAACAACTCATTAATGATTCACCTCATCAAACAAAGAATCACCTGTGAACTTGACTCTATAGAAAGCAACTTATGTAGATGACCAACACTGCCACCCTGAGAAGTTCAAAGAAATTTTTAGCTGTTATCTCATAAATCTACTTCTACCTTTGAAATAGTCTAAGATAAATCAGGCACAGCTTGTAACTCTATTTCACATATACTAAAATAGAAAATTCCACTATTTTTTACTAGATAATACTCAAAATACCTGGAAGACTCGGCAACTTTTGTTTAATCCCTTCAGCAGCACTTTTGGTGAAGTATTCCCCACCTTTTATCCAAAGATAAGTTTAAATCACCAAATAACCATCAGACAAGACCATACCATTGAGTGAATACAGAACAAGAATACCATACTTCACCCAACCTGAGGCATAGGAGTGCCATTGTCAGTATTGAGGAGCATTCCAGACTCAGTTTCAACCTCAAAAATGTTGGCATGTTTGCCTTCATGGAAGAAGCCAGGTTTTGCACTGTATGGATATTTTCATCTTCGACATCAGAAATCAAAGGATGTAGCACATATCATGTGCTATAGATATTAATGAAACCAAAAGGTAATACTAGGATCATGTTGAGCTTGGTTGAAACTAATTCACTAGTGCAAATGATGAAGGGTCAAAAAGCACCAAGATTTACAATCTATAATATGACATAAAAGAACATGACCTGCCAGTGATCACGACATCAAAATATTGAAGCCAATCAAAATTGCAAGTGATACCACCATCCGATGTACGGGATGCACAGAGAAAATTCATTACAATGTTTGTGTAGTCCCATAAACTGCAAGAGATGTAATAAAGTATTAACTGATTATTCAGAAAAGCCTTTTGGAAATGGAAGTCAGGTATGGTAATATAAAGATGCATATAAATATGAAACACTTTCAATTAAAAAGCAAAAACCTCAAGAATCACTAAGTATGAATGAAAAACCATCTGTAGCATTGATACCAATGTTTTCTTCCAACATAGGGCGAATTCTCTTTGAAGAAAAAAGGACATTGAATCCCATATTATTTTTCATGCCTAAACAATTAAGATTTGAAATCAGCAATAGATATATACCTATTTGTCACCAAGAATGTTGAACGGCCAGAAGCCCTCAGCATTTTGAGCATAGGTACTATAGAGGTGTCCTCATTGATATACCTGATAATGAAATGGAAAACAACTAAATGAAACACGGTCCAAATTGCATTATAAGAATATGTTCAAACAACCATCAATATGCCCCATTTTGCAAGCTGCCTGTGAATTTAAATAGAGACTCACAAACATTTTGTAATCTAAAAGCCACTTTTCGATTAATGCCACTTTTCAACTTACCTTTTAGGATTCTTTGCAACCATTTCCTTTAAGGTTCCATCCCGGTGGCACAAATCAACAGCAGCCCGAACATCTTTGTACATGCGAGAATAACTGAAAGCATCATTTACATAGGCATTGCTTAATATACAAAACCTGACAAAAGGAATCAGGATATAGATACCTAATAATCCCCACTGTACGCTATATTTCAGCATCAAACTATGCAGCATGTTTATTATATTAATGTTCAGCAACCATATAGTTCAATCACATCAAAATTCCAACCATGGTGAGCTACTTTCAAACTTAGATCTTCTTAAATGCTTCTACTAGCATGCAGTGACTTCTTATTGCACTGATAGCAAATAAATGGAAACCTAATTGATCGCAACTCCACAAACATTATTAGGATTTCTCCAACAGATGAGTAGAAAGAAAATAGTAACACAGAAATTTAAAAAGAAAAAAGGTTCTTGAAGCAGTAACTAAATTTCTTACTCAGTACCCTGCGGAACTTTTCCAGGATTATTGTCCCTAAAGTCAACCAGTTGAGCAAACAAGTATGCTTCAGCTAGTGAAAACAGTGTATCAATAAGGGCATAATCTGGCTCATCAAAAGAATCCTGTATGAGTGTATTCCCATAGGTGCCAACTTTATCTTCCTTGGACAACTCTTTGAACCCATGGTACGCTACTTTCACATACTTATGTCGATCCATCTGTAAAAGACAACCATCAATACAAATCATATTCAAGCAAAGTACATAAGAGAGAGAGAGAGAGAGAGAGAGAGAGAGAGAGAGAGAGAGAGAGAGAGAGAGAGACAGTCAGTCAGAGACAGAGACAGAAATATTTAAGTCAAGTTGGTTAGGGAGAAATTGTAGCAGAAAAAAAGGGGTCAACCTTTAAGATGTTGCCTCTCTTTTTGTCTAGAACCAAGCCTCTAACCATATACTTCCAATCAAACGTCCACTCTAGTAACTGCATATAATTTTTTCCTTATCAGCAAGTCTCTACACATCACTTGAACTTTGGCAACATTCTTCCTCAGATGATGTACAAAATGTAGAAAGTTGACAAACCTCTTGTGGATAGCCCAACTTATACACCAATTTTCTGATTGTGCCTTCATATGCAAGGAACTCAAAAGTCTCAGGTTTGTATTGTGCCAAGGTATAATCCATATCAAAGCCAACAGCAATAATATTCTTCATATTCAGTGATCTGTTGCAGAAAATTTGTTTTCCTATATCAATTTTACATCCTCCTTCAGAAGACGACCATATATGTGGTTTCTCACCACCATTGGTGTTCACCGTGAGATGAGATTTTGATGCTTTGTCACCTAACATTGTCCTGGCACTATGGTCCATTGAGTAGTGAGAGAGCGACTGATTAGCCCCTGAATAAATGAGCAAGGAGAAAAAGGGGTTAGTGTTAATGGTAATAATAAAGTCCGATCCAATTCCTTAATCCATTAACATGTCTCCCATGACAACAACAGTTGTCATGTCCAAGAAAAATGACTATTACTTGCTGTGCTATAACTAGAATGAGTATAACTTTTTGATAATCATTTGAGATGATTAACTGCGAAAATAAAAAGCCAAAAGCCTAAGTAATTAAAATCAATCACATATTCACAACTCAAAAGTCATGCCATCTAAACGTTTTGGTCAGATTCATGTGAGAGTACAAATATTAGATTATAAAAACCAGCCGGATAACTTATCATACACAGCACCATGCATTATTCCCAACAAATTAGTACCAACTCGAGTGCCTTTCTGACTACTCAATTTATACAGTCAAGTAATCATAATAAAAACATCTATTTTTTCCTTCTCATGACAAAAAAAAAGAAAGTTAATAATAATCAAGAAAAGTAAACAGTAAGATTTTCCTAGAGACAATTAGACAAAAACCTTGACAACTTACCTCAGGTGTTAAATCAAAGATCAAACAGTGCACCACGTTAAGTTCCGAGCCTAAGAATCTTCCAACGTATGCTCCAAGTAAGACCTAAAAATCCAATTTCTCAATCAAAACTAATCCAATTCCAACTAAATTAATTTCATTCTAATCCCCAAATTTCTACCAAACAAATAGTTTCCCTAACCTCAACCACAACAACCAAACAAAGAAAATAAACTCCAAATGCCTCCTTTGTATACCAAAACAAACACTCAAAAAATGCAAATGTTAAATGCAACTACCAAAAAAAAGGAAAAAAAAAAAAACATATAAATATTAAAAGAGTAGCTAGTAACCTGCAGCGAGGATAGCTTTAATTTTGGCGGGAAATCCGGAGGAGAAGGGAAGAATCCGGGAGGAAAAAGGAGCGGGAAAGTCAGGGGAGAAGATGGAGAGGCCAAAGGCAACGAATTTCTTGGGAATTCCCATGGTGGAATTAAATAGGAATCTGGAGGAGAGAGCGAAGAAGTTAAGTGGAAACCATAAAAAGCAGAGAATCGGATTCCGGTGATGAAAAAATTGGGAATGTGGGGTTACAAATTGGCAATTAGGTTGCAACCGAAACGACGAGACGAGGAGGAGACATCTAACAACTAACAACTAAATTGAACTAAATCCTTTGTTTGGGTAAAGGGAAAAAGAAGGCTTCTTGTTCCCACATGGAATTGGAATCAGAACTGGATTATCCATGTTGGTTAGTGCGATCTGAGGAGAGCAAAATAGAGGGAATTCTTCTGATCTCGATTTTCAGTTTTGTCACATAGGCAAAAATTAAACGGTCGAGGAAATTCATTAAAAATCGATGGATTGACACATGGCATTATTACTTGCGTACCGGATCATAAAAAGTTATGCAGTGCGTTTCTTATGTCTTTTGTCGTCTTCTTATAACGGGAAACCGATGGACGGGAGGTTCTAAAATTTTTTTTAACAATTTTTTTTCTTCAATCAGCCCTGAAATTATCTTCTTTTTTTTATTATTCATTCTCATTTTTAACTTTTTAAATTTGTAAATTTCGATGTCTTTTAAAATTTTAAATTTTATTATTTTTTATATATAAATTACACATAACATAAAATAATTATTATCATATGTTATCAATCATCTTATATTACAAATATAATTTAATGAGAAATGAGAAATGATTTATTTTTTCGGTAAATTAATTTGAGATTTTTTTTTTTTTTTGTGGCTTTACTTTGCCTTGCTGATGCTGGAATGATAACAACATGAAGAAGTCCTTTCCCTCGGTTGGGTTGCAACTCGCAACCTTCTTCAGCAAATCCTGTCCAGTATTTTTAGATAATATTAGGACATATTTTCACGTGAAAAAGTCTAAATACATAGTGGCTTTTATTTATTATTATAAATTATGGATGAAATTTTTTTATTTTATAATTACATTTATAAAAATATCGATTTATTATTTATTTTAAGTATTAATTATTATCATAAAAATATCAATTTATTATTTATTGTTAGTTATTACTCTTTGTATTTTGAAAGCAAACTAAAATCCAAAAAAAATTTTTTTTTACAAAACTAAATTATAAGTTTTTTTTTAAATTTTTGATTTTGTAAACTTCAAAGTTGTATGATTCTAAACGAAAACATCACCATTTTTTTTTATATCAAATATTAACTTTTTAAATAAAACTTTAAAAAATTACTAATTTTAGATTATTTAAACGTATAATATTTTAATAAGATAAATTAAATAAATAAATATTGAGATATTAGAAATAGATTAAAAGTTAAAATGTATATTTCATTCAATTCTTTTCTTAAATCTTAATAAAACAATATTTTATTTATTAACATTGTGTCCATGACATAATATTTTTTTAACTAGTCAAAACACAAACCAACTAAAAGTAAGCAATAAAATTAAAATTTAAAGCTTCAACTAATCTTAGATAATTATGTAATTTTTCATGAGATTAGAACATAAAAATTAAAAAATTTTAAATATTAAAATTTAAACTTTAAATTTATTAAATTTTAATAATTATATAAATAAATTGAATCAAAATCTCATTCAACTTTACAATTTAACAAAATACAAAATACTACATATATCCCCAAATACGTAGGCCGTAACTTTTATAAAAAATTCTTTACGATAACAAATGCTCTTCATGACGGGAAGGCCATTAATAAATATAAAATAGAGAAAGAGTGAACCTTAACTAAGCTTAATTTAGATATAATAATTTATATATTTATATTTATAAAATATTAAAATTTATGTATTTATATTATATTTTATATAAAAATTATATATTATATGGATATAAAAATATAAAATATATTTTTTTATTTTATTAAATTTATATATAATAATTATTAAAATTTTAAATTATAATAATTTTATATTATATTTATATTGTAGTACTATTAAATCTTGAAATGCAGCTGAACCAGAGGGCATCTAGACAGGTGAAGGGGAAAGCAAGAACGGAGGGCCTTTAAGTCTTTATAGGCAATAGTTAAATTACAAATTGGCCGTTAAAAATGATCGTTTACATTTCCCTGGGCTTGGTCGCTGCTCGTGCTTACTACATTCAGCCATGCCGCCACCCACACTCCGCCTTATCTCTAGCTCCCCCGTCTCCACCGTCACGGGCTTATCACCCTTCCCTCCCCAGCAGCCCATTTCAAATCAAAACCTCTCCGTTAACCCCAATCAAGAGAATCGACGGAAAGGACAACGCCACCTTCAGAATCAAATCCAAATCTCTCGCAGAGACGCCGCGTTTCTGTCCCTAATCTCTCTCTTTCCTTCCCTATTCCAACCCTCTCATGCTTCTGCATTCTCCATTGGAATTTGTGCGTAACTCTCTTTCTCTCTCTGACTCCCTCTTTTTCATTTCTTTTATTAACCGCTGTTTGTTGATATGCGCAGCAGGACCAAAGGATTGGCTTAAAGAGCAAAAAAGGAAGTCCTCGAAATTCCTCTTGGCCCCAATTGATGCTTCTCGGCGAAGCCTTCGCTCTGCTTATCTTTTGCTCAGTACGTTCTATTTGTATTCTCTTCCATTTTCTTCTGCAATTATGCGAATCTGTTTCTTTTGTTTCTTTGATTAATTTCGGTTGTTTTGATACTTTTGAAAAGTGGATGAGGAATCAACTAATTCAAATAAGGATTTAGAGGAAGTTCAAAAGCTCTTGAAATCTGCCGCTAGGGATTGCGTTGTACAAGAGAGGAATTCCTTTGTTGCATTTCAAGCCAATACCGGAGTCGAGGTTTGTTCTAGTCCTTATTAGAACTAAATTAAGATTAGAATCTAAATTTCTTTCGCACTTTCCATTGATTCTAAGTGAAAATTTGTTTAATAGTTACTGTCTTCGTTTTATTCACTAAATTTGAACTCAAAACAAAATCAAACATGATGAAATGAATGCCCAATATTTGACCTAATTTTAGGTTATAATTTTGTAGTTCGAATTTCTATAATTCACAGGTTTGCACATTCCGGTTGATTGTGAAGAATGCTTCTTCCTTGCTTGAGGATAAGAATCCTGTTAAGCTGGAAGCTGAAGCTATGCTAGATGATCTTATAAGGTATCTGCTCTTTTGAACAGATAAGCCTTATGCTCCTATTAATCTTTTTGTAATCATGGTATACTTACCTTGATTGCTTGAAATCTAAAAATGTAAAACATCATTTGGTGATTTTGATTTATCAATTCTGGTTTCTAATTTGCTATAAATATAGAAGGAAATTTTCATGATGTTTCTTTCTCCACATACATTGTTGCATCTTTTTTCTCTTGGAAGAGTTTTTTTAGATGTTTGTTGGAAGAAACATTGATATCCAGATAATTTTAAAGCGATTTTCCTCATTTTCCTTGTGTTTCCCCGAGATCCAATGGCTGGTAGTTTCGGAATAATGCACTCATGTGTTTTACTGTCAATTGTTGATTCATTATAGTGTCATTATAATTTGTTTACCTGCATATTTTGTTAATGCTTATTGTTATTTTTTTTCTTGGCAGCTTGTTTACCTCACTTAATAGTTTGGCAAATGAAACTGATATTCAAGTTGCTTCCAGTAGGTATGCTTTTACAGTTCAAAGTTCAAACCCAACGTAATTAATGCAGATGGAGTTCGTTTCTAGTAACATGCATTGATGCTTTTCTTCTTTCAGTCATAACTTTTATTATTACCAGATAAGGGTTGCTGATTACTTTTTTTTTTGTTGGCATTTAAGTTATTTATTTATTTTTCCACAGGCAAAGGGTTGCAGATGCACTCCTGCATACCATAACCTCCCTTGACAAATTTGAGCAGGGGGTTAAGGATTGCCTCAAAGTATGACCATGCTGGCTTCCTTTTCTAATTGATTTTATGGTGTTATGTGATGGTTGGAGATTTTGTGGAGGCTTTAGTCCTCTGGACCTGGAGCATGGAAGGTTGTAAAAATTCTGAAGTATGTTATTTGACTTCATTTTTGTTGTAAATTTTGTTCTATTTCCCGTTTATGATGTGTTTTGTTTCATCGTTCCAGCATTTATTGACCATTCTTTGCTAGATTACATCATATGAGCACATTCTCCAAATTCATGTCATTTACCTCGGCCTTAGATCGAGAAAATGTTTATATACTTTTGCATCAAAGTTCTGGATGAATGCTAACTTTTACCATCTGTACCCTTCGACTAAACCACTTAGGCTACATAATTAAGATCACACATCTAACACAATGAATAACATCCAGGTTTTAACCTGCTGAATTACCAGTTATAATGGAAGCTTGTGAGTTCTGAGATCTTAGTTCTTATTTCATTTGCTTTATGCATCAAAAAAGATTTCCAGTAGATACCAGATAGTTGGCAAGGAGTACTTGTCACTGGAGAAAATTCTCCATCTGTAGATTTAGGCTGAACATATATGTCTACCATTTTAACTGGTAGGAAGTGAGTGTACTATGATTCCTTTTAGTATTTGCTTTTCAGGGGCTATACCAGGTCAAAGTTTGAAACAAAAAGAAGGGAAGGAAAACATGCATACAGTTTATCGTTACAGACTCAACAATAAACAAAAATTGTTTATGATCAATCAAAATATGAGTTTTTCTCTTAGACAAACTACAAAGGATGCTTATCCTCAACTATTCCTGCAAAGAGAAATGGTTGGTCAACTACTATGTGATATTATATGCTTATAAAATTTAAAGAATCATTATACTGCTTGAAAGTCATGTTGCTGCTTGTGTTTAATTGAATTTTATATTCCATGAGCAACACTAAAAATAATGATTCCTGCATCTACATTATAGCTACTAGTATGTTTGCGCATATGATCTCTATATACTACATTGGGATGCTGCTTAAGGAAATTGTTTGATTCGGTGAACCAGAAGCCTGCACCAAATATAAGCGACGGCATGGTGTTCCATCGTCCGGGTTGATTTCTATTGACCTTGGTAAGTTGCGAAGCTTATTGAACAAATTCAATGGATCATGCATGAGCCCGAAATGAGCATCTGGGTCACCGATTTGTGAAAGCTTAACATTAGCAAATCCAAGAGATGGCAGAAGATTATCAGGCCAATCACTATAGAAGTGGAAGATAGAACTGGAGAGTGTTGTTGATGCTTTATTCATGAAGTCTGCTAAGAGAACTGTATGGGTGAGGGTACACTTGTCAGCTACGATCTTCAGTACTTGCATGGCTTGAGAATTTGAGAGGTAGTAGATGATACCTTCTAGAACCCATACTGTATTTTTTTCTGGCACAAACCCAGATATCTGAAGCTTTTCAAGCCAGTCATTCTCTCTAATGTCAGCTGCTACTCTCGTTAAGGATTTTGCCATCAACCTAAGATGTTCTGTGGACTCCAGAGCTGCCTGAAGAAGGGCAGCTTTTACATGCAGGACTTCAGGAAAGTCTACTTCAAAGACATCACTTTCCTTCAAGCAGTTTAAACGATATGCCCTTGCGTCCATTCCTGCAAATGAAGATCATGCATTTTTTATTTTAAAATATTTCCAATGTTTTTGAAAATAATGTGTTCCACTCTTTTAATTTCTCTGTTCAGGAATGGAGAGCTTGTGCTTTACTTGGGAGGAAAGCCTTTCTGGATGCAAGCTTACACTGAGGCATGTAATTGCAATTTTTTACAGTATAAATGAATCTGCTTATTGGCTAGCATTTGATAAATTGTTACGCGTGAATCATGATGGTTGAGCAATCTAGTTCAGTAACTATCAATGTGACGGCAGGATATAAAGGGATCAGTGCCTTGCAGAAAGCGAGGTTGTACAGAGCTTCATTGCTTCTAATATGAATGCTGTAAGTATAGTGCATTAAACACGGGGTAGAGTGAATACTAACCTGCGCCAAGGAGAACAACTTGAGCTGCACCACCAAAGGAATCAAGAGCAGCTTCAATTTTTGAATCAAACCAAAGGGTTCGAACAGCCAGAATCACTCCCGAAATTTCTCGAGCATTGTTGTGGCGATCTTTCTTAATCTTCTCGTGAAGGTTTCTTAGGTATGTTTCTCCTGCAAGTACATCTGCAAGAGGGTCATGAATCACATGCTTCCACAGGGCTCTTCCAGCTGCCGTTTGGCATGCAGACTTTTTGAGGGAATCCCACTCATTCACAACCTTTGAATAGAGTTCGCGAACTGTTTTCGTAAATACTAAGTGCGGAAGCTTTAACTCCAGATCATGGTCTTCTGGCGAGGCATTTTCTTGTTTCGAATGGTCCATAACATCGAAATTTAAAGACTACTAATAGGAGCGAAGGAGATAATGCATGCAATATATAATACAAAGCGTTCATGGGAGGACCAATAAGTGTGCGCAGGGGATAAGAAAAGAGAGCCACACAAAACTAACGTTTAGGAAAACTGCTCAATCTTATTCATATCCGGCTTCCCTGCCTTGATGAAAATGAAGGTAACCAAGTAGTCCACGAGTGCTAACCATTTCTTTTACCTGACTTTTGCTTTTCTTGTCTGTCCTTTTGGTAAGAAAGGCAACAATGAATGGCTCCCACCGTCCCACCTTGAGAGGACTAGATATTAGATGTGAGGTGGCTCCCAAGTAGAATAGCAATTAAGAAGCCTAGTATCGTTGCAGGTATTCGCTTGTCCTCAGGTCACATATAGCAATCGTGATAGCATCCCACCCGTGGCTTGACACGAAAAGTGTCACGTATTGCTCTTTCCTTATATCGAAGTCTCGTTGTTACGTTTTACGAGTTAACAACCTATATTCGCATTAGCGTCTTGCATTAAAGTTTAAGTCCCCATTTGAATTTCACCATACTTTGGATCCAAATATTAATATCAATGAGGTTAAATCAATATAAATTTTTTATTATTTTTTAAATTATAATTATAATAATTTTTTTTAATCACAATTATAGTAAATTTTATTACTGTTTTCAATAATACTGGCTATCCAAATGAAGCCTAACTTGACTTGACTCACAAAATTGCTTGCAATATTTCAAAACACAACAAGGGGTGACATCCAACTCCCAGCATTAATCAACACCATATTTGCACAGAAACTCCGTGGCTCTTGTGCTTGAAACACTGAGGTATAACTCGAATGCTGACTTGCAACTAGTCAAGAGCCACACTAGGCTCAAAGCATCATCCACGCATATCATACTTTGGGGTCTTGCCCCTTAATTTTACATTATATTATCCGTGTCTTACGAATTACACGTTTTTTATATTAAATTACACAATCGTGTAACTCTGAAATTATTTATAATTAAAATCAATCTTTCGCGAGTTTTTTTTTTTTTTTTTTTTGAATAACTTATTATGATTCGAAGATTTCCTATATGATAACTTTATATGTCTTGGCTCATAGGGTTACTCGTAACATTTTTAAACTCATTGACGAAACCCAACTACTATTACATCATCAACCTGCAAGTCTCTAAGTGGCCTCGAGCACCAATCCAGTGTTTGTAGGCACTAAGGTCCTAAGCATAAACCCATTAGGGATTCATATGGGGCATGCAAGCTTGATTCTCATTATACTATCTCAATCTAGCATTTTGAGAACCCAACACTGTACCTGCACGCATCATTCGAAGCCCTCGTGTCTAGAATCGTAAGGCGCAATACTGTTGGTCAAAAGCTAGCCTGGAGCCACACTAAGCTTCTTTTATTAACCATGAAGCTTACATCTTAGGGCCTCGTCCCTTTGTCTCACTTTAGGCCACTCACACCGTGATGGACACCCAACATTATACCCATATTTCATCAAGTTACTCGAGTGTGTTGCCCCAATTGCAACACACCTCATACATGCTACCAAGTAGTCTCAAAGGTCTAGCAAGGTGCTTATTTACTAGCTCGCTTATCCTTCGGGCTCATTGATGCCTCTCCTACACAAACACCCATGTATGAACCTTGGTTGCTCATGATCCGACTCGATGAGAGAAAACCAAAGGACCTAGCAAATACTACCATCTAATCTTACGATTTAACGTAAAGGCACGATACGAAACTCGTCGACTCCATTATCCTTAGGTTTACCATATTCTGAAAAAACATTGTATCACACTCATGACTTGACCATGCTTGCCAACTTAGACATCACATGTGTTTAGAAGTAGCTCATTTTAAACCAGTAAACTCCCACTGTATACTAACCAAAGGGGTAGTGAAAAGTTGATACCAAACGCTCCCTATAAAAAGCAAAGGAGCTTTAACAACTATACTACCAAGAATCATAACAATGTCTGAAATGGTGATACTTTTCTCTCCAACCAACTAAAGGTCCAGTAATTTTCCTCTTGATCCCAATAATGCTCGAGTTCCACTCATTGCTTTATCAACCCACTTGATAGTGCCTGCACAAGGTTTTACCTAAAAGCACCCGACCGAACTAACAAGCTTCAGGGTGCCCACACAATGGCCTGCTGCAAGCATGATACACTTGCTCATGGATCACCATCCCATTGACCAGATCTCGTCTGCTGCTCGCATCGAGGTAGTCATGGTAAAATCAAGGCACACCAAGACCTGACCATGATATCGTGCATATAATAGACAATTAATGTTATGCTCACATCTCATCAAGTATTCGAGTGTGTTGCCTAAGCTATTTTATACTCCCAATCATGCTATTGAGTTGCCACAAAGGTCTAACAATCTGTCTGCTGTTAGTTTGTTCATCCCTTAGACTTGTTAAATTTCTCTTACTCAAGCACGACCTCATGATCTTTGATTACTCATTACCCCATTCTGAGAGATAAACTGAAGGATATAGCAAATGCTACTATCTAACCCCATAGCTTAATGCATTAGCATGACACGAGGCTCGCCAGCTCTGACCATCCCTAAATTTATCATATCCCGAGAAAATGCCACGCCATACTCGTGATTCACCGATGCCCATCCACGTATACACTTCATATGACTAGGAGTAACTCACACAGGCTAAAAAGCCTTCACCTGCCTACTAGCCAGAAAGGCGGTGGAAACCAAGAATTGTTGAAATGTCTGAAATGGAGATATTTTTCTTTCCAAATCCATCTAAAACCAACTTAAGCAAAGTCAAGGGACAACGTTCTTTTTCTTGATCCCGATGATAGTAATATAGAACTCGTTGCTCCACCAACTCACTCGAAGATATCCGCATGTGCTCATCCGAGAGCATCCCCACCAAGCTCTCAAGCTCCGGAATGACCGCAAGTCCATCGGACTCTAGGACTCATGCTGCTCGCCTATTACTCCAAGATTACCATTCCACACACAAGGTCTTGTCCGTTGCTCCACATTAGGTATTCATGGCAGGCCCAAAGCCTGCCTTTGACAAAAGGCTGTCGTTGCTTGATTCAGAAAATACCAGGCAAAAGGCGGTTCGGGTTTGATCGCACACCAACCTTTGTTTGCTCCAAAAACTGGAAACCAAGGAAAAGTTTAAGGAGAGAAAATTTAGATTAAACTCTTTAATCAAGCACAGGGATGGATCCAGGATTTTTCCTTAGTGGGGGCAAATTTATTATTTAATATATTTACTTAAAATTTTTTATTTAATATAGAGGAAATGTTTTCTAGATGTAAAATAGATTTTTAATAAAAGAATTTGAGATATTTCTTATAATATCAAATATATAAAGTTTAAATAAAAATTAACACAAATATAACAAAAACTTATAATATTAAACACATCAAAATTTTAAATATCAAATAAATACAAATATATAATATTGTCATTTTCTAAATAAAAATAGTACTGCATAATTGATTTAAATAGTTTTCATAGGTAGCAAATGTAGGATTTTTTTTTTCATTATCAATATTAAAATATATATAACTTTATTTAATTTAGGATATTTCTTTTAAAATTCACTTTCTCTTATTAATGATATTTGTCTTTGATTAACTTTAATCAAATACTAATTTAATTTTTCTATAGTTTATAAGATATAAGACAAGATATGAAAATACAAAATAGGACCAACAACATGCTACTTTTATACATATTTTAACTTTTTTAATAATTTTAAATTTTAGTTTTTTTTTCTAAATTTTAGATTTTATTGGATTACATTTCTATAAGTTTGCAAGGTTATATCTCTACAATATTATCTTACATCAAATATATATTATTAAAATTTTAACTAATATTAAAAAAACACCTTATCACATTATCAATATAAAAAAAAAAACAAAAAAAGAAAGTTCATTAATATGTTAAAAATAATTTTTTATATCATAAGTGTTTTTGTCATAATTTCATTTTATCTATTATTTATATTTTGTCATAATTTCATTTTACCCGTTATTTATATTTTACTATACAAAATTAGTTTAACTTTAATTTATGCTTATTTTTCCTTTATACAAATATTTTATTATTTTATACTTGACTTTGACATTTTTATAATAATATAATGATATTTCACATAAATAAAAAAAATGAAGTCTACAAATGGAAAAAAAAAGGAGAATAGACAGAGAAGGGGGCAAAAAAAATAATATTAGGTTGTGATTTAATTTAGCAAGAGTAAAGCTTATATGAAATAATTATTTACAAATCAAAATTTATTAATATTTATATGAAAAAATTATTTATAAATAAAAATTTATTAATATTTACATAAAATACTTTATTTTGAAATGAGTCCATTTTTTTTATTAAAGTATATTTATACTTTATAATATTTTAAAATCCCTCCCCCCTTTATTTTTTTTAATTTAGTGGGGGCAAAATGTAAAAATATTAAGATTTTTGTCTAATATCATAATATATTTAAAAAGGATTTTAGGATTTCAATGAACCCCCAGTTTAAGTCCGTTTCTGACCAAGCATGATTCCAATGAGACGTAGACTGTAGAAGCGGTGAAACAATACTTGAACTGCAATATTCAGAATTTATTGTAAAAAAATTGTCACTCTAATCCATTTTATGTAGTGTTTAGTTTGATCCAGGCTCGGAAAATTCTTCCCGCATTGTAGTCATAGTTATGGGCAGTGGGCTCATGGCCTACTGCAGATCCACCGCTGGGCCAGTAGCAGATCATATGTCAGTGTTTGGTCAGTGAAAAATTAAATTGGAAGAGAACTCGTTGGACCAGTCAGCAGGCTTTAATCAGCTGAGCGTAGATCGTAATTTTCTTCATCTTCCCACACTCGGACACAGCCACGAAATTTTACTGCATATTGTTGGGATTCTTGGGAACCAGAAGGCTAAGGCCCAGGGTGACTCGCAAACCTTATCCGCAATGACACCATAATATCTTTTCGCTCACGATCAAGAGTTCGGTTGCGTTTAACTCATACGCCGGCAAGAGTCCAAAGCTTGTTGGGTCCACTTTAACTGTACACAAAATTGGACAATGTTAGATGCACCCCCACAATGTGAGATATATTCCTCCATGCCTCTTCAAACAGTTGCTCTGGCCAAGGAATCTCCGGGAGATGCTTTAGCATCAAACTTCAAACCCCGTTAAAACTGTTAAGCCTGATTTAACACCTCAACCTCTTAACTATGATATTAGAATTTAATTTAAAATAGTCATAAAATAAGAGAAGTTTAGCCATTTTTTTATAAAATAAAAGGTTAGTCAGGAAAGACAGCTTGGTTAAAACGTAAGCAAATCGAAATATGCAGAGATGCGTAATCAAGTGGACATACGCTGGGCTGTAGGCTGTACGAAAATGCTGGTCAGCGTATGAATGCCATTTCCACAACCTTTTTCAAGTAAACCCAAAGCAGTAACCTGACCTTACACGTGAGCAATCGGTCCATTTCTTGAACTCAAGTTTCGACTTTTGCTCTATCCGATCAAAGTTCCTGGAACCCAAAAACTTGAGAAGGCAAAGCAACAGACAATTTCCTCGGCAGGTCACCAAGAATCCTATTTGCCGCTTCAAAGAAGAATTAAAGACAACAACACCAAGCACAGCAAAAGAAAAAGAGAGAAAAAGAAAATGGCTTCAGACGTGCCCTGTTGTGGGGCTGAATTCTTAGTGTATCTGCTGATAATAGTGGGTTTGGTGTGTTTTGCTGGGCTGATGGCTGGGTTAACACTGGGTCTCATGTCTCTGGGGCTCGTCGACCTTGAAGTCCTCATCAAGTCTGGTCGTCCTCAAGATCGTATCCATGCCGGTAACCATCTCTCTTTACTTTCTCTTTTAGATGAGTTTTTTATTGGGATTTTATTGTTTTTTGAAGTTTGTCCTTTTAATTTTGTTAACCCAATTGGTTTCCGAAATAACTAGCGATTGCGGGGTTTATCACTGTTGTATTTTATAGTTTGTCGGCGCTTTAAATAGGGATGCTTTGGTTGTTCTAGTAAGCTATCGGTGTAAGGGGGCTTGATCATATATGGTTTATGTTTAGTGAGTTAAGAAAAAATGGGGGGGTTCAGAGTTTCTTAAAGGCTCGGTTTTGGTTGTTATTTTTGCTGTTTGCTTTTTTTCATTTGCTTTTGACTATTCTGGATTCTGGAAGCAAAATGCAAAAATTACAATCATTTAAGTACCAAAAAGAAGTGACATCGGTTCCATGGAGAATTGGGTCCTGAGTCAACTCGTGAGGTTTGAGTTAGCATGTGAGTTGATCTTATGAACATATAGGTGAGAATTTCATTTAAAGTTTTGTTTTCTTTTCTTTTTTGCAGCAAAAATATTTCCTGTGGTAAAAAATCAGCATCTTCTGCTATGTACTCTATTGATTGGAAACTCCTTGGCAATGGAGGTTACTGCACTGAACATTGTTATCATTTTCTCTTTTAGATTTTGTTGCTTGTTCCCTTAACTTCTTTCCTTCCGTGTAGGCTCTTCCCATTTTTTTGGACAAGCTTGTGCTTCCATGGGCTGCAATTCTGATATCAGTGACTCTTATCCTCATGTTTGGAGAGGTTGGTTGTTAACAGATTGAACTCACCATCATTTCAAGGAAGTTGCAGTATTGTTGTTAATATATGCTTGTATGTCTGACTGCAGATATTGCCTCAAGCTGTTTGTACTCGTTATGGCTTGAAAGTTGGAGCAGCAATGGCACCTTTTGTCCGTGTTCTTCTTTTGCTTTTCTTTCCAATTTCTTATCCAATTAGCAAGGTGTAGTCATATTTGAATCTTCTGTTATGTTGTTGTGAATATTGGTATTTGCTGCATCTTGTGCTTTCTACTAGTTGTTATTAGACATAGTTGAATTTGGAAACTAGATTTTCTTGTATTATTTTCCTGAAACTGTGTTTTATGTTTCATATTTTCTTAATAAATGCCATGTCCTTCCTAGGTTTTGGACTGGATGTTGGGTAAGGGACATGCTGTCCTCCTACGGAGAGCGGAGCTAAAGACTTTTGTGGATTTTCATGGCAATGAGGTATTGAATTTAACTTAGTAGGATTTGAATTTTGAAGTTTAGGACATTGTGGCAATTATGTTCAAAGTCTGTTTTCTATTAGTTTGTACAAGAAACATCCACCTTGTGGCTTATGTTTAAATGTTTTATGCGTTCCGTAGCTTTTCTTTATCTGTCAGTATATATATATATATATGCTTTTTTTAGGCTGGGAAAGGTGGAGATCTAACTCATGATGAGACAACTATCATTGCTGGGGCACTTGAAATGACTGAAAAGACTGCCAAAGTTGCCATGACGCCAATATCAAATGCATTTTCCCTTGATCTGGATACAATTCTTGATTTGTGGGTTTGTGGATTCCAGTGTATTGCAACCCTAGGATTTACCCCTCTTTTTATGTTCTAAGCTTTCTCTTTCTCTTTCCAATTCAGGGAAACGTTGAATAAAGTAATGACAAAGGGTCATAGCAGAGTTCCAGTTTATTATGGAAACCCTACAAATATAATTGGACTTGTTCTGGTAATTTCCTTTTGCTGCATTTCTTGCTAGGATACTTTATATTTATTAGCCATTTGTTCATTTTTATTCCTTGGTCATGTGATCTAACCTCCCATTGTCCTGTCTTTATTTATGAAAAGTTTCGATGGAAATCTTTTTCCTTTATTTTAATTACTATTTTGTTGTTAACAAGGGTAGTCTGTATACTTTCTTGAGAGACAAGATGATGAATAAGGTAAGAACAATGGCAGTGAGTTGCAGTTGCATGACTAATAGCCATTGATAATCAAATGCGATTTTCTTTAACTAAAAGGTCATGACAGCGAAGTTGGTAGTCATGCTTTAAGGAAAGCCAAATAGATGTATGCATTAGTAATTTGAATTTGAGCTACAATTGCTTATTTATGTTACTTGTAATTCTTTGGGGTTAGAGAATGCCGTGATGCTCCTTTGGAGCTTTGCTGAAAGCTATGAGTATCTTGTTAACCATGCTGGAGGCGTCTTTGTTATTTACTTGCCTGCTACTATATCTATAAAATAGTGCTAGCAGTTCAACCTGAAACCTTTGGTTAAACAGTTATCAGCTCGCCCATTGTTTATTTATCCAATCTTGGGTATAACTTTTGAAAATATATTGTGTTTGTAATGTTCATAATGTATGATATTGATTTCTGTCACTTGAACTGTTGTATCAAATTCCTACTAGCTCCTGCATGGATGCACTTTTCTCTAATTGTCTGCACCTTTTTGTCTATTAGTTCCCCAACAAAGCCATTCTCCCATTTTATGCTCTAGACTTTATAATATAAATGAAAGTATTTTTGTTATTTTCTCTTCCACATGGCTTTACTCGAATTTCTTTTCTGTTTTCCTATCTTTAATGTGTGGATTCTTCTTCTTGGTCTGGCTTGAAATGTGTAGGTTAAAAATCTTTTAACAATTGATTCGGATGGTCCAGTTCCTCTGAGAAAAATGATCATAAGAACAATCCCACGGTACAGTATCTCCTTTTTTTTGTTATAGTATATTTTTTGGTATCTAAATAGGTGGAACAGAGATGAGGACATGAGATTTAACAATGGATATGTCCCCTTTGGGATATCCAGAATCAGCTTTAAAATTCAGTCAATGTAATTTTTTATTTTCTTTCCCTACTGCAAGGAAGGAGCTAAAATCTATTCTTCTATGCTTCTTATTCACCCTACAGGGTATCAGAGGACATACCACTTTATGATATCCTTAATGAATTCCAGAAAGGTCACAGCCACATCGCTGTGGTGTATAAGGATCTGAATGAGAGCAAAGAATCAGTGAAGAAATGTAAAGAGGGTGAACGACCTGAGTTTAAAGACAGCTGTAAGAATCGAAGGGATGAACCTGAGACATCTAGAAAAGGTGAGTATATACATGCTATGACAGAACAATTCTCTAAAGAAATTCTTTTAGTATATTGTTATAGCCACAATAACCTCCCTATCTTGGTTAGATCCACAAAGCTGAAGTTTTTTTCTTTTGAACTTAGTTGTAGGTTCATAGTATTACAATGTTGATGGGACATGTTATTTATACACTGTACCCTGTATCAATTATGATTTCATGATCCTTAAAGAATTAAATATTTCCATAGCATTTCGGCACACTGGTTTCTGAATTCTAAAACATTTTTGCTGTTATTGATGGACTCACAAGTCTGTTTAACAAATTTTGTTTATTTATGTGTTTATTTCTGAGTGGTATGGTTGAACCGGAAGTCATCAATATCAATGCATTATATGGTACAAATGGCTTCACCTTTTTCTTTGATCTTTTGTTCCATTGATTTCGTGCACAGTACTTTCCACATAAGATTTTCTTTGAAATGGCCATACAAAAGAAGATCCTATCTGTTCTCATTGATTTTGCCTAAGTTAACTATTGCATCAGTAACTAGTCAAGAGTGTCATGATTGATTCTTTAAGGTTGGTCAAGCATACCTTTATTAGGTTGCCTGATCTGGTTCTTTTGAAGTAAATACTAATCTTCATGTATTTCCAGATGATCGTGAGTCTGGTTTAAGTACCCAAGAATCAGGGCTTAAATTGAACTCACAAGATGTTCAGACACCTGTGACTAACAGTGATGGAGGTCAGCAGACAAAGAAGAGTCCACCGGCTACTCCTGCCTTTAAGAAGCGACACAGAGGTTGTTCGTACTGCATATTGGACATTGAAAATGCTCCTATTCCTGAATTCCCATCAGATGAAGAGGTTGTTGGTGTTATCACCATGGAGGATGTTATTGAAGAACTTCTTCAGGTAAATCTCTGAACCTTGGAAAACAGTGCATCGCATTCATTCATTCTGGGTGGAGTGCAGGACCAGCCATCTTTGGGACCTTCATATGGGTTTCTTACCTCCCCCATGATAATGATGCTGATCTACTTTCCTCTGGTAGTGGCCTGATAGCTAGGAAACCAGTATTCTAAAAAGGTTTATAGGAATTACAAGTTAATTTATTTTGCCCATGCTTCCTTATGACAGGAGGAGATACTAGATGAGACAGATGAGTACGTCAATATCCACAACAGGTATATTGCACCATTTCTCCATGTTCATTTGGTTTTGTGTCTTGTTAAACTTGATATCATGACATATGAATCAGGCTATTCAGTTGATTTCTGTCCCTTTCACTAGACCCATACTATGATTCTGGATTTCAGCTTGAAAAGATTATTATTTTTTTTTTTTTTCAAATTGGAAAGATTAAAGAGTTTAGTTCGGCACAGATCAATCTGTACACCGCCTGACATTATGTCCCATGCAGTTGCAAGCAGTGGACTAGTTAAGTAGCATAAACATCATAAAGTTAACATAACGACTTCACCAATTCTTGGCAATGCAGGATAAAGATCAATATGACTGCATCCCAGGAAAATGCTCCGAGTTTGAATTCAATGCTACCTTCTCCAAAAGGCAGTGGCATCCAGACCCCTGCATCACCAATGCTTGCAGGACATCTTCCACAACATTCCCCCGCCTCCCCTAACTTGGCAGCCCCTGGTCCCACACCAGCCCTTTCAGGTTCTAGCAGCACTTCAAATACAGCGTCACCTGCTGCAACACATCAAGCTTCAGGAGAAGCTTCATTAAAAGATAGGTGAAACTTCAGCTTCTTTTTTTTTCGTATGGCATGATAATGAAATATAGACTAAGAAAAGTACGAGCTCTTAGTTTAGTGACTTGTTGAGAACCAATGAAGGACCCTACTTAGTTTTAGGCAGATTGTTTGCTGGAGACATGCAATCATATAGAGAAAGGATTGTCTTTTGGTTTAATGGATAAGAACTCAAATAGACATCATTAGATATAGAATTATAGATTGATCATGAATGTTTTGTGTAAAGTCAGCATGAAATTATTATTTACATTTCATTTCAAAGCAATCTGGGCATGGAACTGGTAACTCTTTTTACAAGAGAATTGCATGAAGATGGCAAGTTGAATGCAGAAGAAATGTAAGAGTTTTTTTTTTTTGCTTTTTTATTTGTCAAAGTCATGCGTTAGATGAAATGCAATTTTGCAAACAATATCCCGAAGCAATTTTGCAAGCTGATTGCAAGAAGATCTATCTTTTGGTATATCGCTTAAAGAATCAAACATGTTAAAGCTTGATTTAATGGTATATTTATTTTCTCGATTGGAACATGTGTGCCATGATTAATATGGGCCGCCTTTCCAAGACCATATAGATTCAGGCCAACTTTCTGTTGCCCTGCACTAGCGAACCAATAATCCAATTTAAAGGGCTTGACTTGCGCTGCATTGATGAAAACGAACTCTAAACTCAAACAAGATCTAATAGGGGATGGTGATTATTGGTAGGGTCATAATCGTTCGGGTTGGTTTTTTTAAATATTTTTAACATTATATATTTTTAAATTTAATTTAAATTTGAATTGATTTTTTAATATAATTTAATTTAAATTGAATCGAATTTTATAGATTTAATTTATCAAAATTTAATTTTTGTTTTTTATATATAATTTGATATAAAATTATTATTTTATTTTATAAAAATTTAAAATATATATAAATTAATAAAAATATATAATTTGATTTGATTTAATTTTTTTAATTTTATCTCTCAATCAAAAATTCAATCTAAATTTATTATATATTTAATATTTAAATTTAATCTGAATAAAATAAAAAAATCAATCTAAATCAAACATAGAGATCTCGAATTAGGATTTAATTTTATCAGTTTTTTTTTTTCTCAATCCCTAATTATTAACAGGGTTAGGCCCAGAAATTTGATTAAAACGAGCCTAATTGGAGGAAAAAACAATCTTTTTTGCCCAGAATCTTAAATGCATATTTTGGTCTATTAAGGCCAAATATTAAATTCAGATTTTAGCCAACGATCTCCTCTCTTCATTGCACAAACTTACTACGTCGCCGCCTTCTTCCTCCACTTCACCGCTACGACGAGCACCCTCGACTCGCTTACTTCCCCGAAAGCTAAAACCCACTAAAAGCCATAACCAAAAAACTAAAAAAGAAAACAATAAATCCCCAACATGTCCCTATCGTCACTCTCCTCGCGCCTCACCCTCCTGGCCCTCCTCTCCGCCACCACGTTTTACTTCCTCTACAAATCCCGCCGCCGTAAACAACTCGCTCTAAACCCTAACCATAGAAAAGGCAAGCTCTTCTTCATCACCCAAACGGGAACATCCAAAGCCCTAGCCCAACGCCTCCTCAACCTCCTCACCTCCAACAACATCCATTTCGAGCTCGTCGATCCACAAAACTACGAGCCCGAGGACCTCCCTAAGGAATCCTTAATCCTTATCATTGCTTCCACGTGGGAAGATGGAAAACCTCCTCAAAACTCAAAATTCTTCGTCAATTGGCTCGCCGAAATCAGTACCGATTTTCGCGCTGGGAATTTGTTGCTCTCCGATTGTAAATTCGCCGTCTTTGGAGTCGGTAGCCGGGTTTACGGAGAAACGTTTAATGCTTTGGCAAGGGATTTGGGAAAGAGGTTGAAAGGGTTGGGAGCGACAGAAATGGTGGCAGTTGGGGAAGGTGACGTGGATGGAGGTGCATTAGACAGTGTCTTTGAAGAGTGGAGTGAAAAGGTAGTTACTGTTTTGAAAGGGGGATTGGTGGTGGAGAATGAGAATGTAATTGTTTATGAGAGTGATGTTGAAAGCCTTGAAAGTAGTGATGATGATGGTGCTGGTGGTGGGGAAGAAATTGTTGATCTTGAAGATATTGCAGGTAAAGGGCCATCGAGAAAGAAGGCAGTTAATGTGGCTGAAACTAATGGGAAATTGGATGGGAAAAGAGAGATGGTGACTCCGGTTATGAGAGCCAACTTGGAGAAGCAGGTAACTTTGAGTGGATATGAATTTTTTTGTTGATGAAGGCATTTCATTGTGGTGAACTGGTGATTGCTTAATGTTATTATATAATTGTTTCTTATGGTCAAATAGACATACTTTAACTGGTGGGTATTTACAGGGATATAAAATTATTGGTTCGCATAGTGGTGTTAAAATCTGTAGATGGACCAAGTCGCAACTTAGAGGACGAGGAGGTTGCTACAAGCACTCATTTTATGGAATAGAGAGCCATAGGTGATTGCAACTTTCTTTTGCACCTATTAAGCCTTCGATGATTATTTAATTAATTCTATTTTGAACCTAATTTGATATGGTTTACCCCTTTTTTTGCATAATTATCTTGGTTTCTGTTTAGTTACAATTTTCTTCACATAAATGTCTTACCTTTTTTATGGCGTGCTCCTTGATTTAGACTATAAGGATCCCAATATCATGTTTTATACTTACCGGAGGATTAATATGTTAGTATTTTCCTTTTGCACCCTCATTTAAAAAGAAGGTTTGAGACTAGGAAACATTCGTCTTGTTAGTCTGTAATTGGCTATTAGTTGCTCTCATGTGCGCCTCTTTATAGCAAGTTTGATCATTTTATGCAGTTCATAGTGGTGAAACCTCATTTTGTAATCTACTTAACTTACGTTTTACTAGGTTTGTTGTCCCTTCTGTAGTTGGTGATTGCAGCTATGAAACTGCAATTGATTTTAGTTAAACTTTGAATTGAACAGATGCATGGAGGCTACCCCTAGTTTGGCTTGTGCCAACAAGTGTGTTTTCTGCTGGAGGCATCATACAAATCCTGTAGGAAAGAGTTGGCAGTGGAAGATGGATGATCCTTTAGAGATTGTCAATACTGCCATAGACCTTCATACCAATATGATTAAGCAAATGAAAGGAGTTCCTGGTAAATGTGATATATTTGTTCTATACCATCCTTTTGGGACTATGGGATTTATTTTAGTTAACATTATCTTCTACCAAGTTTCTTCCACTAACATTTATTCAATGCACCTCATGTATGTTGTGATTATCCGGTAACAATTAATATTTGGCAGGATTAGAATATCCCCAAAGTTATTTGTTACAACTTAGATTCTTAGACATACTGTTGCAACAAAGATCTTTTTATTGCATTCACAGGATAATTTTAATCATTCTACTGTTGCAGGTGTTACACAAGAGCGATTGTTGGAAGGTCTATCCCCTCGGCACTGTGCCTTATCACTTGTTGGTGAACCAATTATGTATCCAGAGATTAATATGCTTGTGGATGAGCTGCACCGAAGGCAAATCTCTACATTTCTAGTTACCAATGCACAGTTCCCTGAAAAAATTAAAATGCTGAAGCCCGTAACCCAGGTTTGTTGGCTGTGAATTTATGTTAAGAAAGCATAGATGTCAAAAAGGTCTTCTGCTCTTGATTAACCTAGTCATTTTCATTTACTTATGCAGTTGTATGTGAGTGTAGATGCTGCAACAAAGGATAGCTTGAAGGCAATTGATAGGCCACTCTTTGGGGACTTTTGGGAAAGATTCATTGTAAGTATTTCATTCTTGAAATCTAAGAAAATTGAGCTAAAACGTTAAGGAAAGAAGTATAATTAAAAATTTCTTAGACAAAAAAAATGATGGATGGAAAAGTGGGATGATATGAAGTAGAAAGATGGCAGGCATCAATATCCTTGAATCCAGAATCTAGCAGGCTACATGAGGAGTGTGAAACTTCCTCTAAAAACTTGAATTAGTGTTGATCTGGAAGCTATATGGCTGCATTTGCCATGCTAAGGACAACATATTGGCAGATACCTTGAATCCCAATCTAAAACAGATTTCTTTTTGCATTATTGTGAAATGCCATTTTAAAAATCCTAACATGTCACGGTTATTTACTTTTATAAGAATGAACTTCTTCTTCATGTTCATAGCAGCTTGTACTGTGTAGAAATTTACCTATTACTAGGCAATTTTTAGGGCTTTTCTTTGGGCTGCCTGAAGTTCCTGTTTTCTTATTGGTAACATCCACTATTCAGGATTCCTTGAAAGCTCTCAAAGAGAAACACCAACGAACTGTATATCGCTTGACTCTCGTGAAAGGTTGGAATACAGAAGATGTAGATGCTTATTCTAAACTCTTTGGTATTGGGAAGCCTGATTTTGTTGAAATCAAAGGTGTAACGTACTGTGGATCGTAAGTCTTTTGGTCTTATTATTATTAGTATTGTTTTTTATCTGCAACACTGCGTTATCTTGCTTAGTCATCTTGATCTTTTTAACAGTTCTGCCACATCAAAGTTGACAATGGAGAATGTGCCTTGGCATTCTGATGTGAAGTCTTTCTCGGAGGCATTGGCTCAGAAAAGTGAAGGACAGTACGAGGTTGCATGTGAACATGCACACTCTTGCTGTGTCCTCCTGGCAAAAACAGAGAAGTTTAAGGTCAATGGCCAATGGTATACATGGATAGATTATGAAAAATTTCATGACCTGGTTAGTAACAGCATCAATTTCATCATTTTGTTACAGTAACAGCATCAATTTCATCATTCGGGTAACAGCATCAATTTTATCATTTGTTATAAACCTTTTGTTTCTTGTCAATGGTGCAGGTGGCCTCAGGAAGACCTTTCGACAGTAAGGATTATATGGCTTTCACTCCATCCTGGGCTGTCTACGGAGCCGAGGAAGGTGGGTTTGATCCTGAACAATCTCGGTACAGGAAGGAGCGACATCACAAGTCAGATCGCTAAGCTATTTGGAGATTTATATTAGTATTGCTACTACACGGTAAATCCATTTTTATTAGTAAACATCGGATTATCATTTTTTTGTATTTTATCAGTTTTGCTTCAGTTGGTATGCATAGGGGTTAAAAGGTCTGATGAATGGTAGTTTTCTGCCTGTAGCTTTGTTGTATTCATATTTTCTGAAACCAATTTTGATCCAAAAAATATCATTTTCGAAATAATTACCCTAAGCCTTAAGTTCAAAACGTATAAACTTATTTTGAGAGATGGGTCATTCCCTACTTGGAAATGGCCCATTTGTTGG
The DNA here is from genome assembly GCF_047325235.1 of Durio zibethinus. NCBI lineage: Eukaryota > Viridiplantae > Streptophyta > Magnoliopsida > Malvales > Malvaceae > Durio > Durio zibethinus. Next base: position 1,741,190 of record NC_143181.1, read on the forward strand.
AATTCCTTGCATGTTTTTGTCTCCCACTGTTATCACATGGCGAAGTGTCACTTTTCAATGACGAATTATGTAAAAGATGATTGCAGATTAAAGTGTAAGAGGTTGAATTCGGGTTTTTTTCTTTCTAAATTAACTCCAACATTCTCTTATGTCCTGAAGTTCTGACATAAAAAAATAAAAAACAAAAAAATAAAGGGTAGGAATAAGGCCTGTTGGTTTTTCACAATGTATAAAAAAAATATGCGTTTTTTTTCTTTTTTATATGCCTCTGTAATTAAGATTTTATCAAAGATTTACAAGAATCAGATTGGCTGGTGGCCCTTAAGTTGTTAAATCAAATCATTCAAACGTGTGACTGGATGACAGCAAGATTTGTGTTGGAGAACACAGGCCTCTGTGCAACATGCACTGCACTATTCTACTTACTACATATCTCTTACAAAACAGTGCTTAGCAACATCTCAATTCTCGTATCAGGCTTTTGCTCTTGCACTTGCTCTCGTTGACAACAAAATAAACAAAGAAAAATAAATATTGCAAAGTTTCAGTGACATTCTAGAGAATGAAAACAGCACTTCTTCCATTTTAGTGCAGCCAAGTGATTTTTACTTTTAAGAAATAGTTATACAAAAATTTGCTCTACAAGAATTTGGTAAGAGACTCTGTGACGGTGTCAAACCAATCAAACAGTAGCTTAGCTTGAGATTTTCAGGTGGGGTAGTTACCCAAACAACTTGACAAAGCTATACAGGGTACAGATAAGGAAGGTATCCATGGCAACAGCGCGTCCATGCAATGCGCGGTCCTGGGTTGTGGATGGTAGCAAAAACTCTCCACTTCTTCTGCTACTTCATTTTCTTACAATAAGTAGACAAGTGAATGAACAAAAGTTTATTGGTAGTCCAGACGTTTTTCTGCCAAAAGAAATCTGTCTTCCTTCTACTGTTACTTCTCTTTTTTTTTTTTTTTTTTTTTGGACTTTGTCCATTACCAGTGCCTCAAACTAAAACCAACTCCACGTCATTATTTCACTTGGAAGTCACTGTCACTCGAGTTTCGTGGTAAAGAAGAACCCCATCAGAATCAGAGATTGCCCTCCGGTGGCATTGGACTTACTGGGGCGGCCAGAGGTTGTGTTATTGATGGCTAGGGCGTGGCAATCACGTGCTAGTGGAAATGAGTTCGCAGCAGTCCCAGTTTTTTTCTTGTCCAGAGCAATTATAACTCCGCGTCTGTTCCTTATAAGGCAGAGCTGGCAGTGTCACCGGCTAAATACGTAACCTCCACTCAGTTTTTCCTCTTCCCCTCACCGTCAGATTTCAATCTGGCTTTCACTCACCTCACTCAATGCCACCAAACATTAAAAAATTCCTACATAATAGAGCAAAATAAGCAAAACCATTTTTTGGCTCGAAGTGTCTTTATCTACCGATATAATAGAGCAGCTAGCTAGGTTTTCTTTCCCTTTGTCGGGTGCATCTGACTGTTTAGTATTATAAATCACGAAAAAGAGTCAAATACAGTAAACTTGTAATAAAAAAGAAAGTCTAACAAGAAAATATGTATGCTAGTAACAACCCTAATCTTGTTTAATTCAAGTAATTAATGGTATTAGAATTAAAACGATTGAACAAAACGCCAAAGGAAATAAATAAACGTATAAAGCAACAAATTTGATGAAACCAATATGCTTCATCATCTTCATGTTAATCAAAGTGAAATGCAAAATCATTTTAAACTTTTGTTCCGGGAGAGGATTTACCAGATTTTATGAAGGTAAAAGATGAGACCCAGTAACGAGTTAAAGCAATATTAGCTGCTCTTTCTGGGTTTGCTTTTTCTTCTTGTTCTCCTTCTTGGAGGCTCCCTCTCCGCCACTGATTGTCCCTCTCCCTTCTTTAGACCTCCCATCGAAGCTGATGATGCCTCTGTCTTTGCTTGTAGCTTTTGCTCTTCTTCTTCTTTTACTTGCTGTGGTTGTTGTTGTTCCTCAATAAGTTTTACTTTCTTTGATTGGCCCTCCATAACTTCTGCTGCTTCCTCTTCTTTTATCTCTTCAGTTTCAGTTTTCTCAACAATTTTTCGTGGTCTACCTCTCTTTCTAGGAGTCTGAGCCTGAGGCTGTGATTGTTGATGCTGTGCCTGTTCTCCCGCTGATGAAGCCTCAGCTATTGCTACTGAAAGTTCCTTGGTCTTTTGAGGCTTCGTCTTACCCATCAATCTTTTCCTATCAATAAACTTTTATTCAACAACCAATAGCCAGCTATCATAAACCCAAACAAATCATCAAAATCTAATCTCCAATGACTTCTTTTTTTAATGTTTGCAGCTCTTTTACCCTACTGTATACGAATCCAAAAATTCATTCAAATATGCCCCTTGGTATTTTTTTGTATACAAGATTCTCAAGAGTCAAGACCCTAAAGCAACTGGACCAGTATCTTTGACCACTATCCAGATTTCGGAAACCCCATTAATACAATCTCTCCCTTTCTATAGCTTTGCCCCTTCTCTCTCTCTTTCTTATTCTATTCTATATATTCTATGACTCAATACCAATAGCAATAGTAACAGCTTCTATTTGCAAAGAATAAACAAAGCTCAAAAAGCAATTAAAATCACCTTTCCTTTTCTTTGTCTATCAACCCTATCCATCCCTATATATCGTATTCTTTTGCAGCAGAAGAAAAGACAAGCAGGAGGAAATGAGGTCGAAAGCTATCCTATTTCATTCACCCCAAAATTTTCCTTTTTATTTTGTTGAACACAAAAGGTCCAAAACTAAAGAAAACAAAGAGCCCTACTTCTATTTTCTTCCAGGAAAAACAAAAGCCCTACGTTTTCTTTTTTTTTTAAAGGTGGCTAAACACTAACCATGGTTAAACGCTTGGGTTTGTGTCTTTCTTTTATATAAGAAGAGAGCATTTGGATGAATTTGATTTTTTTCCCAGGAAGAAATATAGAACCTTAGTGAAGTTATGTCATATCCTGGATAGCCATTTCAGCATTTATCTAGATTTAACCCGAATGGCTTTGTTTGAAAAGAATCGTGGATTTGATTTATACGCGGTTAGAGGATTGAAAACTAAATTTGTGCTGTTTTTTTATTAAAAAAAAATGAAATCGTGTAAGTATTAAGTATTAAGGATAAATGAAGTGGACAAACAGAGAAATTGGTGAGCAAAGATGTTATTGTCGTTGTGCTCACAGGAATGGCTTAGATAAACCCTGGTTACAAGCTAGGGTTTGAATCCAAGTTATGTTTGCCTAAGTTATGTTTTGCCTTTCTCATCTACAAAAATAAGGGGCTTTTGGGTTTGATTTTTACGTGGTTAAAGGGTTGTGGTGTACTATATGACTCAGACAGTCAGAGCCAGTGTCTCAGTCTGACTCCCTTATGTCGCTTCGCTGGCTTCGCGACAACGAGCTACATTGCCCCTGCTTCAGTTTTCTAGTTTCCAGGTCCATCTATAACATGTATATAATAAATCATAACCATTTCAAAGAAAAATAATTAATCATTAAAGGCAGCTTTTATCAAGCTAATACGATTCTGCAATTCGTCAATATCATCAGCTTACAAGGTCATATGTTCAGCAGTGTTCAAGACCATTCCTCATGGTATGCAAGTTAAGCAAACTCTAAAATGCAGGTGTAAATGTAAGGTAAGCATGGTAGACAGCCAGCACAAATACATCTAAGACAGAACCAATGGATTACAACACAACAAATTTAGTATTATTGTTCATGTCAAATCAACCGCCGCTTCCATCACTTAGTTGAGGCCGTGACTCTAAGAATAGTCTTACAGTCGAGTGGATTAGAGAAGGTTCAGCCATTGCGCCATTCCCATAGTCCCCACAAGCTAGTCTCTTTTTGACAGGGGGGATAAGAGAAATTCCAAGCTCGTCAATTGACATGAGATGTTTTTCTGTGAAAGGGTTGCTCCACATGAACGTGTTCATAGCCGGTGCAACAAAGAGTGGCTTGCTGTAGTCCCATGCTCGTACAATGCAAGTTAGCAAATTGTCACATAATCCCCCAGCAATCTGCAATAGCCGATATTAAAAGATTCAAAAAAATGCTTAAGAGCAGAGTTACAATCACATTAAGCCATATGATCATTTATACAACAAACAGCTTCAAGAAATGGCAACATCAAAAGCGTATGACAGCAGAAAAAGTAATTCTCAGATACATAAATGCCGGCATAAGTTTATTCCTCATTAGTCATTACTGAAAGTATAAACTAGTGGTCAACCAAAAAAATAATTGACATAAAGCATCATATAAGTAGTATCTTTCCACACCAACATAAAGCACATCCTAAAAATTCAAATTAGGTGACTTTTAGGCATTCTCTCCATTCATTTTAAATGCTCTTTTGATTAACTTGCATGCCTAATATGAAGCGTCCCTTCGACAGTTAATGCAAGGTGTAACATAGAGGAACTAAAGTAAAACAAAAAAACAGCCAAATCATATTACTTTGCCAAGCGTGTTTGCTGACAATGGGGAAATGACCATAATATCAGCCCATCGACGAAGCTCAATATGAAGCACATTGTCACCAATTTTTCCCCAGCTGGACCATTCCTCCTCATCAGTGTAAAGATTTACATCCTTAGGAAGTGATGCTCTGTCAATGAAATGCAAAGAGGCTTTTGTGGCAACTGCTTTCACTTCTGCCCATTCAGAGAAACAATGGCATAGATTCCCAAACTTTATGGCAGCTACACTTCCACTGGCAGCAAGCAAAATCCGGGGTTTTCTTGGTGTAGTGTTGACCTGAACTATCTCCCTCTCTGCATTTTGAGGCTCAGGATATGCCATAATCTATGCAAAAAGCGCCATCATTTTCTTAGAACTCTTCAATTTCACAAAATTATACCTACAAATGAATTAGTCTATTTGTGCTGACAAATATACAATATAGACTATGCAATGATGTAAAGTAAAATAAAAGGAAACAAAGAAAGTCATCTAAAAAGAAAAAATGAACACGAGAATAGCCCCACAAGAAAAATCTTTCATTGCATGAATAAGAACCTTGCTATTCTAATGAACAGCATAAACCATGAACAATCACAATCTCCTTGAATTATGGGAATCCAATAAGCTAAGTTTCTATAAAGTATAGGACTCATAGACTGATTTCAAAGTTGACATAGCATACAAAACATCAATTTTGAGAACTAGAAAGTAGAAATGCAGCCCCCCTAAATAACAGCTACCTTGAGAAAATTGGCACTGCCATTAAAACAAGAACTAAAATGTAATTCCTAACCATTTTGGCTACAAAATAAATCATATTAACTGATACCGGTTACATAGATAATTTAACTGATACTGGTTACATAGATAATTTAACTGTTCCAGGTTTAAAATCATGACCGAAAAAAGTTACAATAAAAGCTCTAGAATTTTTAGTCAAATTCAAGAGCATTTCTCCCTACTCAACGCCAGAGGATCAATGACTCATCAAAAGAAAAAAAATGCTACGAAAATAATAACAAAGAAACAATCTTTTTACTGCTCAAAATCAACTGCCAGTCTTCTTTCTAATTCAACTAGCAGTTAATTACAATCCCACTAAATCGAAGTAAAACCCCAAAATCAATCCTCAGAAGAAAAGCGCTTTCTCCCCGAGAACAATTCAAACTTGTATTTTCTCAACTTGAAACTCAAAACCCACTTCAAAATTTCAGGATACAGATCAATTCGGCTTGAAGAAATTCAAGATTAAATAGAAAATAAGTAAGACTGCTAGAGTTTTAGAGCTTTTGTTTTACGTAGAAAAAGAAATGCCCACCTGGAATCCAAAAGAAGAATACAGGATCTGGGTCTGGGTCTGGTGTCAGATTTTCTTGAGACCCAAAAACAAAAGTAGACGAGACTTGTCGGGGAAAGAAGCGCGACAGTGGATCTTTGAGCTTTCAAAAGAGCCCCTGTTACAAAACAATTGTTGCCTGTTGGTGATCTGTAGCTCCTTTTATTGGTTTTTCTTTTTCTTTTTCTTTTTCATACACAGCAGAAATACTGGGATTTGGGCTTTCAGTTTTAGAAATTGGGCTTTTCTTAAATTGGTGCTGCTCTACTGACAATTGGTCTTGGACTCTTTGGTTAAGAGTTGCTGTAGGATTATTATGACTTTGTTTTTTATTTACTGATAATAAAAATTTTTAATTCCACTAACTAGAGTTAAAAAGTCTGTCAATTTGATTAGTTAAATGGGATAAGAACATTGAGCTTTGCCTTGATTAGACACGTTACTTTGATCTCAAATATGCCTATTGCAATAACAATTGTTAACCTGCATTGGAAAGAGATTTAATGTAATTTGGTGGTGGACCATTCAGCAGAAAAGTCATGACAATAGGCCTAAAGATCATTGAGCAAAAAAACCTTGTGCAATCGATTTATGTTAAAGGCCTGCTTTTACAAGTACCCATTAACGAGGCCCAATGGTAATGCAAAGGTAGCGCGTCTCCTTTAGGCTCACGATATCCAACCATTTGACACCATTAACCAGCACTCTACAATTTTAGATTTTCTGGGACAAGCCATTTCGGAGATATCAATGCAGGTGTAAAGGCTGGTGTGGGGATTGGTCTTGGCGTTTGTCTTGGCATTGGTATAGGAGTTGGCTTGCTGGTTCGTACTTACCAAGCAACTATTAGAAACTTCAAAAGGCGGCTTGTCTGATTCAGTTCATCTAAATTGCTATTGCTGTCGTACTGTATGCTCCCTTGAGATACTAAGGCATCCAACACCGTCTGGTTTACAAGGATGCATCGTTGACTGCAGATTTTGATTGAGTAGTTCCCCTGAAGTTAATATTCTTTCCTTTTTGGCTGTATTTTGCCTTTGCTTTTGTTATTAGCTTGTTAGGTAGTTTATTGTTGCAACTGGAAAAGTGAACGACCGTGAGGCTATACCTTTACATGTTGAAGTCCGTATGATTTGTATTTCCCTGTAAATAAACATGTTTTTGAGAAAATTGGGATGTGTTCTGTTTTCATTAACAAAAAGTAGGATTTACTTGGACTTCTTAACAATGCTTCTGCAAATAAAACTTTTACAACTCGGTTTGATGTGCATTGATGGAAAGAACTGTAATGAACGGTTAAGTCAAATTTCTACGGCTCCTGGCCTTCAACAGTGTCCGAAGGTCCCCATTCTGGCAGATTTCTTTTTTTCATTTTGCGGGTTAGTTCATGAATGGGAATATAAATAAAAAACTTGCTGATTAATGCAAATCAGCTAAGTCTATCACCCATGCCATATTTTTCTCAACCCTCTTGAAGGTTTATGATAGCATTCTCTATCAGATTCAACAATTGTATATGCAGCATTTTTCAATTGTCAAGCTTCCAAAATTTCCAAGTACGAGAACTGCAGAAATTTGGTACTTTGATTCAACTAAAAATCTAACCTGAATTCCTGGTCGGGCAATGTTAAACTAGTTCTACCACGCGGGTCCACAACATAAATCCACCAGCAACAAATGATATAAATGTTTTTTCTTCACCATCGACCCAAAGTAAGTGCAGTTTTGATTTTCTTGGTGTTCTTGCCGCCCTAGGATGGTTTAAAAGTCCTGGTTGGTCTCGTCTCTTGGCTCCAGGGTCGTAACGTCTACACCACGGCACAAAAGCGTTTAGAAATTTCAGCGTAATGAGAAAAGTAATGACAGAGTTTGAAGCCTGTTGTTGTTGACTCAAACCAACCAAATAATGGAGAATTTCAAATGTACCAAATTGTCAGATCGGCATGATTTTTTGGAGCGAAGCCAAGTCATCCTCATCTCAACATTGAAATGTATTTCTTCCCCCTTTCAGACTTTGCCAGTACACGGATGGAACATTGAAGTCTTGGTTGATTTGCTTAATTAAAATTCACACGCAATTCAATAATTCATTGAGTATTTCTTCTTATTATGGCTCACTTTGTTTATGAAAATACCCACTTAGTCTATTCTAAACAATTAATCATCAATTTATATCAATTTTATCCATATTTGATACTTTATTTTTGTGCTAATGATATCTTTAATGAGTATTAATTAAACAAGGTTAAAATAGTTATACTTGTGTTTATTAAATGAATTACCTAACAATGTAATTTTGGTTTTTGGTATTGATCATCCTTGAGAAAGTTCACTTATTTGTAGCTTTATAATCTTTTTCTGTCATTCTTTTCGTTTTATTTTCCTAAAAATAAAAAATCAGAAACCTTCAAAGCTTCTCATCATGTCTTTTTGCCAAGAGAGCCAATGATAATCTATATATATAGGCTATAGTACAAGAAATGTGAAAATTTAGATTTTGCTCGTCATGAAGTTGGAGTTGGTTAAAAAGAGGTAACAAAACTTTCCATTTATTCAACCAATTGAAAGGGGTTTGACCAGGCGCCGTGAAGTTTGCTTCCGGTAAGTTTCTCATTTGCGTATCTGACTATTAGCTCTTTTCTTACACGAACTTTTTCTTTAGGAATTTTGATTAGTCAACTCAGAGCAGAGGAACCAATTTTGGGCCCTTGTTGTCTATAAATTTAAAGTTGACAATCCTATTTTTTTTCCATTAATAGAGCCTTTGTTCTAATTTTCTGTTCTCATCTCTTAGAAGAAAAGAAAAAAATGGGGAAGGAGGATGGAACTAGAGGAGCTTATTCGGAGAACAATTCTGATACAGAAAGTATAGCAAGTGACAGGGCAGTGTTTAGTGGACCATTAGGGTTAGGTAGTGGCCCGGTCTCCAACAGAAGAGCTTCGAAAAAGAGTGCAAGATTCAATCTTCCACCTGAAATCACCATGGCCAAGACTAACTCCACAGGCAGCACTGCTGACAATGATGCCTACGTTGAAATCACCCTGGATATCCGAGACGATTCTGTTGCGGTTCACAGCGTTCAAGGTGCCGATGGAGGTCATCAAGACCCTGAATTGGCATTGCTGGCTAAGAGAACTCTGGAGAACAAGTCTGCTTCTTTTCGTTCGTCTTTGTTCAGTAACACGTCGGCTCAAATTAAGCAGGTTTCTCAGGAACTGAAACGTGCCCTTTCAAGAAGACCTTCTAATGCAGGCAGGAGATTTGATAGGACTAAATCTGCTGCAGCTCATGCCTTGAAAGGACTCAAGTTTATCACCTCCAAAACAGGGGCCTCTGGAAATGGATGGTCCTCTGTTGAGAAGCGATTCAATGATTTAACTGCATCTACTAATGGCCTTCTTCACCGTTCCCAATTCGCAGAATGCATTGGTACGTATTTCATGATCCAAACAACACAACTTAGCGTAGTTTTTTTTTTTTTTATCCTACTCTGGAAGGTGCATAAAATCCGAACCATTACAAATTTTCTTCTTCTTTCAAATACAGGGATGAACCAGTCTAAAGAATTTGCCGGTGAGCTGTTTCAAGCACTTGCTCGGAGGCATAATGTAACCGGAGACTCAATCAATAAAGTGCAGCTCAAACAGCTCTGGGATCAGATTTCTGACGAAAGCTTTGATTCTAGACTCCAAACTTTCTTTGACATGAAAAGTTTCCTCCCTTCTTTTATTCAAAACACTTTTAATTTTTACATGATTTCCTATCCCACAGTTTTCTTCCTGTAAATTCGATCAACTGAAAAATCTCTTTTTTTTTTTATGTTAGTGCTTGTTTACTAAGTGTAATTTGCAATTATGCAGGGTGGACAAAGACGCTGATGGAAGGATCACCGAAGAAGAAGTCAGGGAGGTAGGAATCTGTTGCGCCTGAAGCAATAATCACAACAATACAGAAGCAATAGACAACAATCAATAATCAAATGCGCAGGAAAAATAAAGCACTCCAAGATTTACGTGGAAAACCCTCCAGTGTAGAGGGAAAAAACCACGGGCCACCAGAAAAATCTTCACTATCAAATAATAGTTATACAAAGTTCTTCTCTAGCTAAAACTAGAGCTAATCAAGAACTAGAGAAACAATTGGAGAAATCTCACCAAATAAGTGACTCAACAAATACACCCTGGATTTGTTTCTAGAGAGCTTCAAACCCGATCTTCACCGTTCAGAATGTAGAACTCTGAATCATAAACCTCCTGACAAGGTTCCAACTCAATCGGACCACGGATTGACTTCCGTTCAACCAACTCTCCCTTCTCCTTTTTCTCTCTCTGCTTTTCCTGGCTTTTCTTCTTTTTCTGCTTGGTTTTCGACACACACCTTAAACAACCCCACCTCTTTTTTATTAAGTAGCTAGGGCTCTGTGTAAAATAAAAGATCAAGGCCCATGGCCTTTACTTGGTCCAAAACCACTTACATGGGACTGGACCCCATTTTCCTAACAATCTCCCCCTCCAGTCCCATTAGAAGGAGATTCATCACCATAGCAGTTTCATTTGGAACTTACCTTGGCCAGGGAACTCATTCCGGCCAAGTTACTACAAATCTCAAGCTTTTCCCTGGAAAGTATCTTAGTCAACATATCTGCCACATTTTTATCAGTATGGACTTTCTTCAATAGCATCTGCTGTTCTTCAATCACTGAACGTAACCAATGATATCTAACATCAATGTGCTTTGTTCTAGCATGGTACATGGTATTCTTACTCAAATCTAAAGCACTCTGGCTATCACAAAATACCACATACTCTTTCTGATTCAACCCTAATTCAAGAAGAAAACGTTTCATCCAAAGCATTTCTTTACATGCTTCAGTTGCTGCAATATACTCAGCCTCTGTAGTTGATAAAGCAACACACTTCTGCAACTTAGACTGCCAAGATACAGCTCCTCCTACAAAAGTAAACAAATACCCTGAAGTAGATTTCCTACCATCAAGATCGCCTGCCATGTCAGCATCAGTAAACCCTTCTAGAACTGGTTGTGAAACTCCATAAGTCAAGCACATTTTTGAGGTACCCCTCAAATATCTAAAAATCCATTTCACTGCTTCCCAGTGAACCTTCCCTGGATTAGAAAGAAATCTGCTCACTACACCAACTGCATGAGCAATGTCAGGCCTTGTACAAACCATAAGATACATTAAAGAACCGACTGCAGAAGAATAAGGAATACTAGACATAGCTAGTTGCTCTTCCTTAGACACTGGACAAGATTTCTTACTTAGGTGAAAATGGTTGGCAAGTGAACTGCTAACTGATTTAGCATGTTGCATGTTGAATCTACCAAGCACTCGTTCAACATACTTTTCCTGTGACAACCACAGCTTTCCAGCTCTCCTATCCCGGATAATGTCCATACCAAGAATCTGCTTTGCTGGACCTAAATCTTTCATATCAAAAGACTTAGACAATTGTTCTTTTAACCTGCAAACCATACTAGCATCTTGTCCTACAATCAACATATCATCAACATATAATAATAGGATAATGAAGTTACCATTAGGGAATTGTTTAACATACACACAAGAATCCGCTGCTGTTCTTTTATAGCTATGACTCACCATAAAAGAATCAAACTTCTTGTACCACTGTCGTGGAGCTTGTTTCAAGCCATACAAGCTTTTTTTCAATTTGCAAACTAAGTGCTCTTTCCCTTTCACTTCAAAACCCTCAGGCTGATTCATATAAATGTCCTCCTGCAAATCACCATGCAAAAATGCAGTTTTAACATCAAGTTGCTCAAGTTCAAGATTCAAACTAGCTGTCAATCCCAGTACCACTCGAATAGAACTCATTTTTACAACTGGAGCAAAAATCTCATCAAAATCGATGCCTGGTTTCTGAGAAAAACCTTTTACTACCAATCGAGCTTTGTACCTCACTAGTTTGTCACCATCTTTTTTCAACTTGAACACCCATTTATTCTTTAATGGCCTCTTTCCTGTTGGAAGTTTAACAAGATCATAAGTACCATTCTTTCGCAATGACTCCATCTCTTCTTTCATTGCTTTTAACCAGTGCTCTCTATCCGGAGTAGCCTGCACATCTTGAAAGCTTTCTGGCTCCCCTTCACTGGTAACTAAAATAAAATCTGAACTTGAATACCTGGTAGATGGCCTGCGCTCTCTAGTAGATCTCCTGGGCTGAGACTCTACATCACTTGATGCTGAAGGTAGCTCCCCCTGCTCAACACTCTCAGGTAGAGAGGATTGCTCCCCCTGCTCAAAACTAATAGCATCTGGCTCATCACCAACTGTAGCTGGCTCATCCATATCCCCAAGTTCTGTTTCTAGCTCATTTTCACCATCTGTGGCTCTTTCCTGTGAAATCCCTGTCGGTGTTGAAACATCACACTCAACAGTAACTCGTGTAGTCTTCTCATTTTTCTCAAGATCTGCTATGGTTTCTTTTTCATGAAAGACCACATCTCTGCTTCTGACTGTCTTTCTCTTTACTGGATCCCATACCCTGTAGCCAAATTCCTCATCACCATATCCTACAAACACACACTGTGTAGCTTTACTGTCAAGCTTTGATCTCTGCTCTTTCGGCACATGCATGAATGCTTTACATCCAAAAACTTTCAAGTGAGAGTATGAAGCATCTTTCCCTGTCCACACTCTTTCTGGAATGTCAAAGCCCAAAGGAACTGATGGTGACCTGTTAAGTAAATAACAAGCTGTGTTGACTGCTTCACCCCAAAATGGCTTTGGTAATTTTGCCATCCTCAACATACATCTGACTTTTTCCACAATGGTGCGATTCATTCTTTCAGCTATACCATTATGCTGCGGTGTTCCAGGTTCTGTCCTCTCATGCCTGATCCCATGCTTTGAGCAATACTCTTCAAAGCTTTTAGATGTGTATTCCCCACCATTATCAGTTCGAATACACTTCAAGGGTAACCCTGTCATCCTTTCAACCATGACATGAAATTTTTGAAAATTCTGCAGTACCTGACTTTTATATTTCAACATATACACCCAAGTCTTACGTGAAGCATCATCAATAAAAGTAACAAAATATCTGCTACCACCTAATGACTCAACCTCAATGGGACCACATACGTCAGAATAAATTAATTCCAATCTATTTTCTTTTCTCTGAGAACTTTTACGAAAAGAAACTCTATGATGCTTACCAAACAAACAATAATCACATGAATCGAGAGACATACCTTTGGTCAAGGGAATGAGAGAGTGCCTTGCCAAAACCTGTAACCCTTTTTCACTCATGTGTGCCAGCCTCCTGTGCCACAAGTTTGCTGAAGCATCATTTTCAACGGTATTTATCTGGTTACCGTTCAATTGCATCCATGTCTTATACATTGTGCAGCATAGTTTTCCCCTTGCAACTACCATAGATCCTTTGAGAAGCTTCCACTGTCCATTCTTTTGTCGGCTTTCATATCCCTCCTTATCAAGGACATTAATAGCAAGCAAGTTCATTCTCATATCTGGAATGTGTCTGACATCCCTTAAAGTCAACATGCAGCCTGTACTAGTTTGTACACCAATATCACCAATCCCAACAATCTGCGACACACTCTTGTTTCTCATCTTGGTACAACCAAAGTCTCCTGCTTTGTAAGTTGTAAACAACTCTCTCTTAGGAACACAATGATATGCCGCTCCTGTGTCAACTATCCACTCAATGCCGGGATCACTAACATGATTACAATCACCATGTGTACAAATCAAAGTAACTGAATCACTATCTGAATTCACTGCTGCAACATTGCCATCATCTGAACTCTTGCCTTTCTCATCTTTTCGCTCTTGCTTCAAGATTCTACAATTTCGTTTTATATGACCAGCCTTACCACAATGGAAACACTTCACTTTACCTCTAAACTTAGATTTATGTTTAGACTTACAAGTTGCAATCTTTTTAACAAGCATAACTTTATTCATACCTGTTTTTCTCTCATACAATGCTGCCAATTTTTCCCAAACAATGTGAGCATCCGATTCCTGCGCTACATGATGGAACACGCTGATATCAACCCATTTTCTGATTGTAGCCAGCGTCTTTCTACCTAGCTTCTTCCAGCTTTCATCTTTCATATCTGCTGGTTTAACCGAATCACCCAATACTGGCTCATACAAATCTTTGCAGTATAGATGATCCTCCATCATAGGCTTCCAAATTGAATAATTTGATGCTGTCAATTTTATCATGGAACCTGTATCACCTTCCATGATCTCAAACAGAATTTACTTCTATCCTGGGTTGCTTCTGTATCGATGTCTCAAAATAACCCTCGCTCTGATACCACTTGTTGCGCCTGAAGCAATAATCACAACAATACAGAAGCAATAGACAACAATCAATAATCAAATGCGCAGGAAAAATAAAGCACTCCAAGATTTACGTGGAAAACCCTCCAGTGTAGAGGGAAAAAACCACGGGCCACCAGAAAAATCTTCACTATCAAATAATAGTTATACAAAGTTCTTCTCTAGCTAAAACTAGAGCTAATCAAGAACTAGAGAAACAATTGGAGAAATCTCACCAAATAAGTGACTCAACAAATACACCCTGGATTTGTTTCTAGAGAGCTTCAAACCCGATCTTCACCGTTCAGAATGTAGAACTCTGAATCATAAACCTCCTGACAAGGTTCCAACTCAATCGGACCACGGATTGACTTCCGTTCAACCAACTCTCCCTTCTCCTTTTTCTCTCTCTGCTTTTCCTGGCTTTTCTTCTTTTTCTGCTTGGTTTTCGACACACACCTTAAACAACCCCACCTCTTTTTTATTAAGTAGCTAGGGCTCTGTGTAAAATAAAAGATCAAGGCCCATGGCCTTTACTTGGTCCAAAACCACTTACATGGGACTGGACCCCATTTTCCTAACAGAATCCACATACTTGATCATGCGGACCTCGTTCAACTAGAAATGACAAAAATTTTCTATACATTGCATAAGTTTTAACATATTTTCTAACAATATGAAATTTATATTGTAGATTATCAGTCTCAGTGCTTCTGCAAACAAACTTTCTAACATTCAGAAACAGGCCGAAGAATATGCCGCTTTGATCATGGAAGAATTGGATCGTGATAATGTTGGATACATCATGGTAAATAGATCACAGCAAAGACGAATTTATCTTGCTTTTGTCCTATGCTATCTTTATTTCCTAATATTACTGGTTTTTGGCACTGAACAGATTTATAACCTGGAAACTCTCCTATTGCAAGCTCCAAATCAATCTGTCAGGGTAGGAGATAGCCGCATTCTTAGTCAAATGTTGAGCCAGAAACTCAAACCTACTCAGGAGAACAACCCCTTAAAAAGATGGTATCAAAAGACTAAGCACTTTATAATGGATAACTGGCAAAGGATCTGGGTTATGATGTTGTGGCTTGGCATTGTGGGGGGTTTGTTCGCTTATAAGTTCGTGCAGTACCGGCACAAGGCTGTGTTCGATGTGATGGGATACTGTGTTTGCATTGCTAAAGGAGGTGCAGAAACTCTTAAGTTCAACATGGCTTTGATTTTACTTCCAGTGTGCCGGAACACCATCACTTGGCTTAGAAACAAGACTAAATTGGGTGTTGTTGTTCCTTTCGATGACAACTTGAATTTCCACAAGGTAAATGATACTATTAACCAGCAATTTCTACATAATGCTCAACATTCTCTAATGAAAATCTTCTCTTACATTTTGGTATGGTGAAATTCTTCTATTAATCTTTATCTGCACTTGCAATTCCCCTAGGCTTCGGCTTCACTTTGTATCAAAGCTTCTACATCTGAAATTAGATTGTTCTTTTAATGCAATGTAATATTCAGGTTATTGCCGTTGGAATCACCATTGGGGTGATCCTACACGGAGGTGCCCATTTAACCTGTGATTTCCCTCGGCTTCTTCATGCCACTGAAGAAGAATATGAGCCTATGAAACCATTTTTTGGAGAGAAGCAACCTGAAAACTACTGGTGGTTTTTGAAGGGAGTAGAAGGTGTAACAGGCATTATAATGGTGGTGCTAATGGCCGTAGCCTTCACACTTGCCACTCCTTGGTTCAGGCGTAACAAGCTCAACCTTCCCAAGTTCCTTAAGAAGCTTACCGGATTTAACGCATTTTGGTATTCCCATCACCTTTTTGTTATTGTCTACACTCTCCTCATTGTTCATGGTATTTACCTATATCTCACCAAGAAATGGTATCAGAAAACAGTAAGATTTTTTCTTTTCATTTCTGTTCCCTGTCTTAATTCATTGTATATATCATTAGAACAATGCCGTTGATGGTGGTCAATCTCTACACCTTAATTGCAGACATGGATGTATCTAGCAGTGCCAATTACTCTTTATGCTTGCGAAAGGTTGATTCGAGCTTTTAGATCAAGTATCAAGGCAGTTAAAATTCTCAAGGTATAGAAGCCTATATATAATATCCTTCAAGTATTTTACATTCCATCCAATTGCACTAAAAGTTTTCACTTTTCACATTTATTTGAAACATACTGATATATATTATTTTCCTTTTTCTTCACAAATATGGAAGGTTGCTGTATATCCTGGAAATGTATTGTCACTGCACATGTCAAAGCCCCAAGGATTCAAATATAAAAGTGGGCAATACATGTTTGTCAACTGCTCTGCAGTCTCCCCATTTGAGTGGTGTGTACATTTTGGTCCTCATTTCGATAGCTTTCGCTTCATAATCACGCTTTGTTTCAATTCTGATATTTATTTAACCAAACCAACCATTGGCAATTGCAGGCATCCATTCTCCATCACTTCAGCACCAGGAGATGACTACCTTAGTGTTCACATTCGAACTCTGGGTGATTGGACAAGGCAGCTCAAAACTGTTTTCTCTGAGGTTAGTTAATGATGCTTTCTCCTCTAAGTTAAAACTTGAAACTGAAATCAAGTGCCTAATTGTTTTTGTTCGTATCGGATACTAAACAGGTCTGTCGGCCACCACCAGATGGGAAGAGCGGACTGCTCAGGGCAGAAGGAACCAACACAAGGTAACATTTCCTCATCCTCCTATCTGAGTTATTGAAGGAACCGACAATAATGTGTCATGCGTATATTGAATTGCTTTATAGGTTTTGCCTTTTTGCTTTCTTGTGACGATTGTATTACGATGCACAGCTTCCCAAAGATTTTAATCGATGGCCCATACGGAGCTCCAGCACAGGACTACAAGAAGTACGATGTGGTGCTGCTGGTGGGGCTTGGAATTGGTGCCACCCCCATGATCAGCATTGTCAAGGACATCATCAACAACATGACAATGGAAGAGGATTTGGTTCCAGGATCTACCTTGGAGAATGGAAATTACAATAACAAGAACAAGAACAACAAAGGGTTCAGGACAAGCAAAGCCTACTTCTACTGGGTAACAAGGGAGCAAGGCTCGTTCGAGTGGTTCAAAGGGATAATGAACGAAGTAGAAGAGATGGATGAGAAGAGGGTGATCGAGCTCCACAACTATTGCACCAGCGTGTACGAGGAAGGAGACGCAAGATCAGCACTCATAACTATGATTCAATCTCTGCACCATGCCAAAAACGGTGTGGACGTCGTCTCCGGAACTCGTGTTAAATCCCACTTTGCCAAGCCAAATTGGCGTCAAGTCTACAAGAAGATTGCTCTACATCATCCTGACGCAAGAATTGGTCAATTTCACTTTCACCTTCACCTCTTTTGTCTATCTACGGCTAAGGTTGAGTATTTACTTACCACACGTTTCCATCAATGAATTCAATAATGCAGGAGTTTTCTACTGTGGGGCACCGGCACTAACCAAAGAGCTAAGACAATTAGCTTTGGATTTTTCTCATAAGACCTCCACAAAGTTCGAATTTCATAAAGAGAACTTTTAACAAAAGCCAGACTGATGCTTTTTCAAGTTCAATGATTTCTAGAGAATTTCGTATACGGGGAAAACATTTTTAGATGCATTCTTGTTAAATTGATCTAAGTGGATATAGCTTTCTTTCTTTCTTTGGTTCTTTTTATCATTATTTTTAAAAAAAATTCTTCCAAATAAAAGTGCCTTCTTCTTCTAAGAATTGATGGATGACTTTCTTCATTGGCTGCCACCTAATGAGCAATCATTTCGGGTGAAACAATCCATATTTGTTTCCAGCTCTGAATCATACTTATATTATGCAATTTTTCAATTATCATCAATTTTCTAAATCAATCAAAAACAAAATTGAGAAAACATAAATTGGATAGGAAGATTGAAAAGCAAGTTTACATAATTCCATAACATAGACGGCTTTTATTACAAGGTGGCTATGATATTTCTTTTTGGCCACTTTTTGTGGTGCACCAAAGCCTAAATGTGATCATGAATATAATCGTACAATCCCAAATTGATCAACTATTGTGTTAAAATAAATGTGAACAACAAAGAAAAGAGAAGGTGACCATTTGTTTCTCTAGTTGTATTATCATTGTCTTATCCGAGTCCCTAGTGTTCCAATTTTTCAGTTAACAATAACAAGGGGTTCCAAACGGGTGCACATTGTTTAAATAAATGCAAAGAAGACTTTATATTGGATTTGATTCAGCTAATAAACAAAGCCCGAGAAAGTCAACCGCTTAAACCATGACACGGTTTATCAGCAAATAGGAATTTCAAGTTGATTTCTCATCAGAAAATGATACTTTTGACTTATTTTCTCTCTACTAGATATAGAAGGGTAAGCCGGTGACAAGGTGTACATCTTCAGGGGAATGACAGAAAATAATTTCCTTCGAGTAGCAACAAGCTGAATGTTTTTCCTACCCGATGCATCACTTTCAGCCCCTGTTAGACAAGGTCATGTCATTGCTCAATGTGTCCAGCTCAGATTCAGTTACATATAACAATTTGTTACATAATAAGCCGAGGGCAGGTAGATCAACTGGCAAGTGGTGCAAGGCAGACAGGCTCTGTAGCAATCTCGGGTCCAGAGTGTCCATTGCCAACAGATTGGAGTTTATCATCAAATCCCCACAAATTGGCAGATTTGATATCATCCTGGATCATTTGTTTGGAGAATTCTTCATGGTTGTACTCCAACATGGCCTTTCCTCCAAATTCGGTTGGTAGATTTTCCTCATCAAAATATGATCTCATGAGCTCCACACTGTCTTTATTCTTAGGGTACACAAACTTCACCTTTTGGAAGGTTTTAGCATCCAGAAAATACTTAACAATCTGCAGAAATGAAAGAAAAGCAACTTGATTAAGTTTAATACATCAAATCAACATGAGCAGCAGTTAACTTACAACGCTTAATGCACCAATGTTACGTCATTTAGCTTCGGAAAACTTGTTCTTCACATTGTTAATTATTAAACACAATTATGCCTTAGCACAAGTCTAGAGACATTCAGCACTCATTTTAAGAATCAGAATGTGGTTAAGCAGATAGAATTCAAACCTTCCAAAATGCTTCAAAAATTCGTGGGGGATTATAGAGAAATGCTATAGCCAGCCTCTCTGGGTAGTGGTTTTGTAATATACTAATAGTGTCGTGAGCAGACTTGATGGGCACACTTGTGCTCAATGTCCACCCAGTGAAGTCTATCAACCAAGCCATCTGTTCTTGACCCTCTGGAAGGTTCAAGATAGCATTCTCTATCAGATATACCAAATGGCGGAGCTGATTGTCCAATGATGTCGTGTTCTGCAACATTTTTGGCCATGTTAGTTTCCAGAACTTCCAATAACTCAAGGATTTTGGTTTTGATTTAATTAAGCATATTACCTGCCTTCCTGGTCGCAGTATAAGAACAGTCCTACCATGTCGGTCATGAAAATTTGCTCTATAGACTTTTCCAGTCTCACCTTCTACAGTGACTTCATGCTGAAAACAAAATGTCTAATGTGGTTAGGAAGAAATTATTCTCAACAACCTCATTGAGGAGCTACTTGTTACTATTATATCAGCTAACCAACATATTAACCCTCTTTGTGAACATTAAAAAGAAGAAAATATGTTACCCAGCATATTTCCTCAGGCTTATAGGTTGATCTCCATTTCAGTGTCTCCTCCAGCATTTTCTTTGATTTGTCAACATTCCAGTTTCGTGCCTCCAAGTATCTCCTCAAGCAAGCATCAGTACAATATTTCAAACTGCACCCAGATAGTGGTCCAAGTGCAGCCCTAAGCTCCTTGACCTGCTTGTATTTTGCGCATAAAGCAAATATTAACCGACTAGTAACCACAATCTAAAGACAATAAAATTAATTTTCAAAGATATTATTAGTAGGTAGATGAATCATATTGGTAATACTTACTGCTACAAGATTTCACATGATAAGAAGCAAAGGGAGATTTCAGTAGACAACACAAAAGTTTTGCCATAGTTAAATAAATTCACTAACTGCTCCAATTTTATTACCTTGGATTCATGCTGCAATGAATCATTCTCTTGGTTATGAGAATTGCTCCATCTACTAAACATTATGACCAATACTAGAATCTGGCAACCTAGTGCAACCTGCATAACATTGCATAACACTTGGGATTCATTATTCAGAATTAATCCACTGAAATAGCTAGTAATATGCTTTTAGACTAAACATTGATGCGAGAATGGGAAACTAGGCCCTGTACACCCTAACCGTCAAAGAAATTGCATAGAAAATATGCTTCCTGTTTCTCCTCATCACAACAATAACCAGACAATTAGAGTCTATGAAGAAACACAAGAAACAAGCGGACATCAAATCACGTCCAATAAAGGACCAAAATAGCACATGAAATATGAATTAAATCTAGAACTTCAGTGCAATGTACAAACACAATCAAATATAAGCAAAACTTAATTACCAAAGGCAAAAATCTTCAAGTCAAGTTGCTAACACAGCTGCATCATAAGAATCAGCAGTGAATTACTGCTGCAGCTATGTCATTCAATCGAGATAAGGGGTAAAAAAAGATAGTACTGCAAGATAACATACCGTAGGAACACAGATGAGTCCTGGGACATAAGCCAGAATCAGACCTAAGAAGCGCCAAATGATTGCATTTCATTTAATCAGATTAGCATTATATTCATCAAAATCACCATCAAATTGCCATCATAGTCGTTTACTATGGCGTCAATTCCTCAATAGTTACATTCACATACAAAAGCTGTAACGGCAAAAGTTGGTCACACAATTTACAAGTTAAATAAACGGAAGAAGCATGATTCAACAACTGCTAAAACTTTCCAACCACTAAGAGCAGAAAAAATAGAGAAGCATCCGATGAATTCTGATCTCATAAAATACCAACAGTCTTTTAATATAAATGGAAAAACAAAATAAAAAAGTATAAGATTCTTTATCCAACTACGCATTAATGAGGGAGAAAAAAAAACATGACTTTTACACCGGCTAGTGCGTAAAAGTAAACACTTGGGCTGCCTGCCCCTGGCCCTCACTCCGTTGTACCACTAGTTTGACCAAGCCGAGTGCCTGTTCCATTTACACTATAAAAGCTTTTATTTTTTTCCCAAATAAAAATGTGCCTAATTTAACTCGGA
Organism: Durio zibethinus; assembly: GCF_047325235.1. NCBI lineage: Eukaryota > Viridiplantae > Streptophyta > Magnoliopsida > Malvales > Malvaceae > Durio > Durio zibethinus. The sequence goes on from NC_143181.1 coordinate 1,762,583, forward strand.
TAACCCTTGAAAGACCAGAAAAGCTTCTGCATTCTTGAAAATCACTACAATTAGGTTGTCAAAATTTCGGCAAAAATCCATTCTGTGTAAGAATGAGAGATAGACGAATCAATACAAATAAAAGGGTAGTCAAATAAGTGGAAAAAAAAAAAAAAAAAAAAAAACTAAGTTGCAGTCTTGCAGAGATTTTTCCAGGGTTTGACATCTGAAATAAAAAAAAAAAGACGTACCTCCTTCAGTCCTTTACCTGAAACGAAAGAGGCAAAGAAAAGGAAAAGGGATGATCTTGATCATGAAACTGCGAAACACGACCAGTCAGACCAAAGAAAAATCGAATGTGAAAGGGGAAAGAGTTTAAATAACTTGATTTTGGTTAGTTACCTTTTGGCTAATAGTGAGTTGGTATGCCTTAGTGGTTAGGTCCAGATATTTTTGAAGTGTAGCAGACGTTGTACATTTTTTGTGGTTTGGTCAGTCTGGGTTCTGGTTTTTTTTGGGACAGTGGTAATGCTATAACCAGATGCTGTTGTCGTTTTGTGAGAAATTGCAGACCTAATTTGATAGCAAAGAAACTCTCATTTCAGGTTCAGACAGACAGAACACTATAGTTTTTCACAAGAAAATCTGGGTTCTATACTTTGTTGCTTCTTTCCAGTTTCGTTAGACGTGCATTCAATAGTAAAATCTTGAAGGATTTGCTGTCTTTCAATGGAATAAACAGGGACAGACGGAAGATAGAATCCAGAACTTACCTTGTTAAGTTTAAGACAACTGCAACAACAAAATTGAAAATAAAGTATCAGTTAGTAGTAACAATTTTTGAGAATAATATCAGAATAAAATCTTTTTGGTTAAATAAAATAGAATAGCTTTGTTTCAATTCAAATAAACATTGATTTTTTTATTTGATATGCGGACAAGTCTAGATGTGGTTATATTTTTAATGCAGTCAAAAATCAATTAAAAATTAAAATATTTAGTCAAAAAAATAGTCTTGTGACTCGCGTGTTTTCCCAAAAGAATGTGAGTGTTGGCAACTGCTGAGCGCATTGGCAAAATCCCCAAAAACATGTGGCATGCGACAATTCTTTCAAGTCAATTATTCCGTGCATGCTTCACTTATTTTTTCTTTATTTTCCTGTCCTTCCGCGTTGATTTCCATGCCATTCTGGAAGCACCAAAGTTCTCAATGTCGTTTAGCGATCGTTAATTTCTGTCGAGTTCAAATGATAAGTTCAATGGAATTTAGTTCATAGAAGTTCTAAAACCCCCCTGGAATTGAAGATAACATACTCTAATAGATAATAAAACAGATCAACATAAAAAAACACCCGGCGTCAAATGATAACGAAGGCTGGGGGCCGATAGTGGTCTAGCGCCATCCACTCTAGAGTTTAGGACAAGGTGGACACGATGAAAGATGCGGAAAAGCCTAGAATTACCAACCACATGAAAATAAAAATCTTATAAAATTTGAATTTAGATAGAATAAGAATGTTTTGATGATGTGGTAAAGGTATCAGATTCCATTGAAAGGAAGCGCAAGGCGTACTATAAAATGCGTTGGAAACACATATTTATTTAACAAAGTAGCCAATCCATAGCGCATATTACCAATGGAATCTGCTGCGAATATGTAACACCCAAATCAACGTGAGTGATCAGCCTCGTAAAAGCCACACCAAAGTAATAATGCAGCCAACTTGCTGTACATCGCTGGTGCCCAGTAGGCATCACAATTCACATATCCTCCTGATCGATCAATAACAGGATTGAGCAGTAGAGCAACAAGACTTACTACTAAGATCCATACCCCATATGCAGTCAGCCAGCTATTAACATTTGCTTTCAAAAGGTTTGACGGCATTGACAGAAAGAATGCATACGTATACTAGAAATATAATTAACTATAATGAGAATTAAAACCAGCGGGGATCCAGGTGGATTCGAACCACCAGCCTCCCAAACCTCAATGTTTGAGCGCTCTTCCAATTTTGAGCTTATGGATCCATATCAGGTTGACAGATACAGGCTCTAATTCCAACATCCAGCATCAGGTGTCGCCCAAAAGTTTTTGAGTCGAAAACATTCGGAATAGTTATAAGGCCAGAAAATTGGGCCTAAGCCTACACCAAGCCTTTGAACCTCCCAAACCCAGCCTCCACCAAACCTTTTTTTTAACAAGAGAAAATGAACATCTTTTTGACTTCTTAATGCTCCATAAACGGGCTAAAACCAAATTATTTTAGGAATATAAAAGGAGTAGTTTCCATGGGATTAGCCGACATCTCACAAACAGTACCTGCCTACCTCTGAAACTTCAACGTTCTACAATCATTTGATCCTTTCTTATTACTCTGTTTTTACTCTTATCACCCAACGAAAATACCAATAGGTTCAAGGAAACCGCTTATATATATTGATGATTGAAAACTTGAAATCTAGTATAATCAAGATACCATTAAATAAAATAAATTAAAAATTAAAAAAAAAATAAAAACCCAATATAAACCAGAATGAAAGAACAAATGAGGCAGGGTATCATAAAGTTAAAACCGGAGGCAGCAAAGAGGATAGACAGGAATGGAGGGAACAATCCAAAGAACTACTAAACTAAGAGAATAACACTCGTGGTACAGGCGCTAAGAACTTTAAAACAAAAACAACTATAGATCTACATTAAAGGAAACAGAATCAAAGCATCAAATAATGCTCAGAAGGTTTGCAAATCATCTAAAACTTGTCACTTGTCATGCCTGATCGCAGTGATGTCTAGAATGATCTTTGGTTATATAATCAGAGTAACACAAGGACAGAAGTGATTCCTTTTGCAGTAATCGTGAAATTAAATTGTCTGTTATGTCTTGACAAGTCCCTGCCATGATTAGGCAAAATGTAGCATTTTAACTGAAACATAGGCAGAAACAGACTTAATATTTAGCAATCAGGTATGTGAAGTTTCAAAGAAAAATAAAAACTATCAACAGAACCTTTTTTTTTTGTTTATTTATTTTCATTCATGCCTAATGGTTTAGTGTTTTCTATGCATGTAGAGTTGTAGACTGATAAAGAAAAGACAGTCACCGTGGTGAATGCATTTGGACCAATATTTATTTACAAGCAAATGTTCCTGCATAGGATGATCAATGACCTATTAAAGCTTTCTAAACGAGGGAATTCCAAAAGAGTCCAGCATATAGTCCTGCAAGGCAAATTTAACGAGTTAATGCGCATGCCATCAAAGAGAAAAGACTAACTAATGTACATGCACTAAAAATCCAAAAACTTGCTCACCTTCCACAGGGCATTGCTGTATTAGAAAGAAGGAGACTCCAAAAACAACTCTAAGCTGCTTCACCAATACACAGTTACCATCCATAAAATCTAGACATCAGCCTCAAATGTAAAGGACGCCAACACTCGTATCAATAGTACATATTCATAGCAATGCTACAACAAACAAGAACAAAGCCCTCCTTACAAATTACAAGACACCAATCACCACTTCTCTTGAAACAAATTAGAACAAACTCTAAGACAGAAGAATAAGATCCATGGGTTACAACCAACATCATTCAGTTAGGCTCATGCTGAATCAAATGGGAGCAACCACAGGCTGAGTAGCATCTATATTGATTTCAGGGGGCTTTATTAAACATAAAAATAAGAGCACGTAAAGTGTATGACAACCTTTTACAATAACTGAGATTAATGTGTGCTCAAGATAAACTTAGATTAAACTCAATTGTTATATGGACATATAACATAGCTTTCAAAAAATGGTGTATCAAATCAAAACCAGGCACAGGAAGTAAGGGATAATGTTGGTATAACAGAGTTGACTAACCTACAAGTCAAAAAGGGAACCTTTTTAAGTTGAAATTGTAATGAAGGAATATACCTTATTAATTGCAATTTAAGTTGAAATTGCAATGAAGGGATATACCTTATTAGTTGCAATTGCGGTCAATGAAGACCATATGACTGGAATTGTGTTGATATCTAATTTGCTATGATTGGGAGTGGTAATGCATGATTGGCATAATGAAATGAATCACAAACAAGCAATCGGGGATGCGGGAGAAAAGTAAGAGGAAAATCAATGAAGCCAAGACACAGGGTGGAGAGCCGGGAAAAAATAAAATATATATCTCCCATGCCATCTCCCCCTAAAAAACCAAGAAAATTAAAATTTTATTAGGGTTTTTGACCTGCCATGCAAGCGCACCTGTCATGGCAAAGGTCAGATAACACCAAAAATAATCACTCTATTTCTTTTCCCTCAACAAATTGTTCACCTATCTTATGTCTTCTCAGCACACAATTTTTCCTCACCATCAATTCTTTCAACTCACAACAATGTCTAGCTCATCAGACTACAATAAGGATATCGATAGACAGAACAATGACTATCTCATCCTCTACAATAAAGAGATCCATATAACAGAACAAAGTTAAATCACTAGATAAATAAAAAGCTCACAAAATATCCAGCAAACCCTTTCGCAGGTTGTTCTTGCTCGGAAATACCAACCTATCCACCGTCACAATCGTCATTGAACAACAAAGCAGTATCAAACAGATAGCTGCATGCGACAGTTAACAAAATTGGATCCTTAAATCAGTACCACAATTCCGGATTCTTCAAAACCGATCTGAACGATATTTCCAGATCTAAAATGCCAAAGGAACGAACCAGAATAAGCAATTAGGGAAGCAGCACATAGACAAAGAATATAAGGATTCAAGCTTAATAGCTCAGACAGATTTCCAAACATGACGAATTAGCCTTTTCAGAGAGGAATTGACTTGAACTCAGCTAAATCAACAAAAGCAGCCTTCGAAAAGAAGATAAGAGCAAAATTCGAACTTAGAATATCTATGAATCGAACAACCGACTTAGCAATTAATAACAGAAAATCATTGACTTACCTCAGTAAATCTCTGAGAAGAAATCGATTCTTATAATCGTGTAAGCGACGAGCAAGTGACGATGCCATGATTGAAACGAAGCTCGTCAAACGATCAGAAGATTTCAACCAAATTGAAAGAAGCAACCGACGGTAGAAAGAGACCTCGAGAAGGACGTCGCGAGCCACAAGAGCTATAAATAGAGATCACAATTTTTTTTGGGACGGATGAGGAATATCCAACGGCTTTGATTGTTTTATAGTTGATGAGATCAAGGGTTGGATATACGCGATATTTTTCCCTAAAGATTTTGGTTGTCCGTGGAGTAAGGCAAGCCAGGCATGAATGGCTCTAGTTAGCGGAGAGGGTTCTGGATGCTGGGCCTTGATGGAGACTTTTCCATGCCACGTGTTTTCGTCAAGGGAACAACCTTATTTGGGCTAGTAGGCCGGGGATTAGTTGTTTAGAATGAGGCCCAATGGAAAAAGAAACATAGACTGTGGAAATATAATATTAGGCCTACCATGCACTTATAGATAAAATTGTTCATAATTCTATTTTAATTAAATTAATCGATCAAATAAATTATTTATTAAATAAATTTTAATCAGTTAATAAAAATAATTTTTAAAAATTTTAATTTTTAATTAATTCAATTCAAAATTTAAATTAATCAAAATTTTGATCGAATTATAACAAAATTCAAATATAAAATAAAAACTATATAAAATGAATCATTTTATTTTATAAGTTGTTAAAATTTTTAACATAATATTTTATTATTTTAATATTTTATTAGATAACTTATTTAATTTGTTTAAATTATAAAAAATTTAAAATTTAAAATATAATTTAACATAAATATGTTTAATATTTAATTAAGTAAAAAATTAATCTAATCAATTGAATTAACTTTTGAAATTAATAATTTTGATTCAGTTAATAAAAATAAAATAATTTAATTTAATTAATTCAATCGACCAAATAAACATCCGATGGGTTTGGGTTTTTTATTTAATTGGGCTGAACTATATTAGGTTTTGACGGTTGTTGGTGGCCCAATTATAAGGATCGCTTTATCTAGCCCACCATCCGATGGCTAGCTTTTGCTTTTTGAAGGTAAAGAGAAAACTCGGTTTGATACGAAAGGAAAAAGGAGAAAAAAAAAAGGAATGAACGATTGCGGTACAAAATAACATTGGTTATGAATCTCAATCGTTAAGTTAAAAAGATTTTTACTGACCAAAAAAATGAAATAAAAAATTTTTCATCCTATCCACTTATTCTTTTTCATCTTAAAAAACAAAACATAAACTATTATAATTTTTTTTGTATTCAAGGGAGGGCATAATCGAAAGGAGAAGAAATATTAGCTCAAAATCGAAATCTCTATGTTTTCGTAAAACTTCCTTAACCACTAAATCAAAATATAGAGGAAAAATTATTTTAAAAGCAAGTTTTAATTAAATAACAAAATAAAAAAATTGAGGTGACAATTTAAAATTTTAATAAATATCATAAATGAATTTAGTAAAAATAAAAAATATTTTTTACATTTGACATATTAATACAAGTTATAAGATAATTTTTTTTATTTTATATGTATTTAACATAAACTAAATATATAAATTATCAAATATACTTGTTATCATTATTTACTTATATAAGATTCATTTCTAAATTATAAAATTATATTTATAAATGATAATTAAAAATGTATTGAAAAATAATTGATAGCAAAATCTGATAAAAATAATGAAAATCTTATAAATTTTGCTTAGCATTGAGTAAATTATGATCCCTTAGAGGCCTATAAAAATAGATCCAATATACATTAAAAATAATGACAATCAATCCAATTCATCGTAATTTTATACAACTGACAGCTTTTATTTAAAAAAAAATAAGATTTTAAACGGGAAGCAATTTAAACAAGACATACTACTTTATAAAAAAGAATATAAGTTACTTCCACGGCACATCATAAAATTTAATGTGTTTAGAAACCCCAATCACATACGCATTTTTGCAGCCTGGGAAAGACCTTTATTTAACTAAAATGGTGTTTTGTCTTGCAAATTTGTATATCTCCTGTTTTATTTCATCATTAAGATTAGCTACTTGACACCCCTCCACCCAATTTTTGCTTCATTGGTAATGGTAGGGTTAGTTAAAAGCCTCTAAAAGAATGGTCCCATCTCCCACCAAACTCTCCCTTCTCAGATCGCCTTTTCAAAAGCCTGCCACCCTCATCTTTCTTTAATTTTATTCTCTTATTTTCAACCATAAAATATTAATCAAACCGACTGCTTCAATGAATTTTCAAACCAAAGAAACGTTAAAGATGGTGAAAGTATGGGAAGGTAGCTTTTCCTTTAAAATTCCAAGTTACTCCTTATCTTATAGTCCGCATTTTTTTTATTAAAACATTTGGGATAGAATTTTAGATTAATTCACCCAGTCTTAATCCAGTATACATATAAAAAATGTTTTTTTACTGTTTATTTAATTTTATATTTTTTATATTTATTTAATTTTATATTTATATTTAAAAATAATATTTTATTAATCTCAAATTAAATCGAAACAATTATGATTTTATACATATAAAATTAAATCGAATCAAATTAAATTTATATATTTAATATAAAAAATTAGTTCAGATTCCAGACGAAAAAAATACATCTTGACCTGACCGGTTGTCTATCTCTAGTTACTCCGCCAAATGAGTTTCTGGGCGCTGGGATATGCCCTCCCTAATGACGTGCCTATGGGCAAAATACTGCCTATTGACCATCAGTTTGATGCAAAGGTTAAGGTGACTTAAGGGAACGAAGAGCGAGTGAGAAAAATAAAGAGGAAAGATGCTGGTAGAGAAGGCTTGGCATGGAAGCCCTTTGAATGAAACTTTCTGCCATTGCTTGGATTAGAATCAAAGTCGGGGATACTCGTGATGTTACAGAGACCCTCCAGATAGAGAAAGAGAGCTAACGTTCACGTCAACCTATCTAAGATAAATTTTCGAACTCCATTTTACTGCTACGAGACTGGACTTCCCAACGCACCCAACTTTGAAAGAACCACCTCAACTAGAAAAAGAAACAAAAACATTCTTGTTCCCACCTCTAATCTGTGAACATGTAAAGGGAAAAACGCAATGTAAAGAAATTCTATGTTTGTTCTGGCTCAAAGAGAGTTGAAGGTACCTTGTTCGAATTGAGAGTACCAATATGGCCAAGAGATCAGATTTTGCACAGAAGCTGTTGGATGACCTCCGGTTGCGGAAGGAACGGATGGCTGCCTCTCAGAACTCAAAGGGTGCAAATTCAATGGTTGCAGGTGAGCATTTCCTGAAATCTCTGCAATAAACACGCATGGTGGAGATTGCATCAAAGAATTACAAGTTTACAACATCCTTCAACATATCAGTTAAAACCCTGTAATAAGAATTTTTGTGGATTGTGATTCTTGTTCAATGTCTTCAAGACATTAGAAAAGCAGGAGACATCACTTACTAATGCACATTTCAAAGCTAATTAATGCTAATGAAAAACACTCAGACAAATACACAACTCACAAATCATGCACATGCATTCAATTATTGAAATGTGTCGCCTGGAGATAGATTTTTCCCCTGCTTTTGTCCATGTTTGAAAGCAATTATTAATTAAATTCTCTTACCTGACAAAACCAGCCGCGTGACTAAGCAATAATTCTTTGCTCTCTGGAGACATTGATGGAAGAAGCTAAGAGTGTAGAATTGAATTGTTTGAACTTTTCTTTTAAAGCAATCTAGATTTGTCTGGTATAGATTATAAAGCATAACTGCTCCACTCTGCTACCCTCCTCGAGATTAATCATCTCCAACTATGTTTTGGAAACATCGCATGTAAGTAAAACTTAAGAGATGACAGAACCATTTAATTCATATAAGAACAGAAAGGAATGAATTTGTGGATTAGTTTATGTTTAATTAAATAAAGAAGCAGGGGAGGTAAGACATAGAAAGATGATATCTGAAGGTAAAACACAGATTTTCTTTTAAATATGCTTACTTGGAAGGACTTTCATGAGTTTGGTAGGGTTAAGTGATTGAACCTTGTGTCAGGCTAGGCTCATGACAATAGAGCTTTAGCTAGCTAGCAAAAGCGGTCAGCATGCTCAAATGAATAATTTGCTCTTGTTCCTTTTGTTGCGTGTTTGAGCAGATGCACATGCTTACACTAAGACAACGTATAAATCATCCAGGGAACCAAAGACGCTCAAAACTGTAAGTTTCCAAAGCTCAAGTAGAAGTAATCAGTTCATACAACAGATTGATTAGATATTACAATTTCATTTAGTTTTGGCTTCCTGCAGACTGGTTCTAGAGCTGGAAGCACCCAAAACAGGCCTAGTGGAGGCAGGAAATCAGTCACCACTGGACAGGTATCGAATCAGATTGTTCCTTTTGGGAGAGGCCGGAAGTCAGAACAAATAGGAGATCTGTCAATGGCCCTGGCTTTTGCACTTGAAAATGGAGGAAAGCTAAGAACAGATTCTTCAGGCAATAGTTCAATGTTCAGTTTTCTGCATAACATTGGTAGTAGACAGATGGACTATGGGAAGATGGAAAGAAGAAACAGTGTAGTAAGTGGGCATCAACCTTCAAGGAGCCAACTCCCTGCTCTCTCTCTTGTCCATATCGAAGAAATATCAAGGTGTGCACAAAAGTTAAATCAGATCCTCAGAGCTTGCTCTAGTGGCCTCAACTTTGACAGATACTCGATAGAAATTGGACGGGAACTACTGAAAGGAGCGATGGATTTGGAGGAGTCTCTAGGGATGCTAGTCAACCTGCAGCAAACTTCAGAGTACTTGATAACACCACAGAGAAAAAGTCGGATAACATTGCTGGAGGAGGATGAAGATGATGACGAGAACCCTGTCAAAATGGCTGATCAGAAGCAATTGGTTAGGCCAAGATTTTCTTTTGACAGACCCTCAAGAAATTATAATGACATTCAGGAAGTTGCAAGGACTGATCTCAAGCTGAGGCTGGCAGCTCTTACCTACTCTTCAGAGGTTACTAATTCCAAGCATGAGAAAAAAGTTCTAGCTGACTCAAAATCACATTCTCACAAACGATCAGTTAGCTATGGTCCAGAAATTAAAACTCTCACTGCATTCTCAGAACAAAATCGCTCAAGTTCTTTGCAGTCCAAACAAGAAAAGTCGAGAATTCCAAATGTAATTGCGAAACTGATGGGAATTGATATACTTCCAGGAAATGTAGATTCAAAGATCACTGTAAAGACACAGGCTGGAAAGCTAAAAGTAGAAGAGATGATTAGAAAGAAACCTACACAGGAAAGTACCAAGAAGGCTGAACAAAGGACAAAAGATTCTGCAACCCTGGTTCTCCCACCAGTAAAACAGGAGGCAACACTAGCCAGCAAAATTCCATTGATTCAGGATACAATTACATCACAAGCAGGAAAAACTTTGACAACTAGAAATGGTAGCACAAGGGTTGCTGTTTATAACAAATTGCCACCTCAAAAGGACTTGGAAGACATAAAACCAGTGATAAGCTCGAGAAAGGCTTCAATCAAGATAGACGAACAACAAAGTGGCATCATCCAATTGAATCATAACTTTGGAAGTAAAAAAGAAATTCAGGACAAGGGGAGAAAACAGGATCGTGTAAAGCACAGGGAACAGAAGAGCGCTGAAAGTAGTGAAATCAAGGAACCAGTTTTCAAGGATGAAATGCAGCAGATGATACCATATATGCATAAAAGATCAGAAGCTGCAGTTACATTGCAAGAAAAAACAGAGTACAGTGAAAGCATGCTTCATGGGGAAAACAGACATGCAAACAAGCTTCTGCTAGGTGATCAACAAAAGCTGAAAATTAATCATGGATTTCAACAGGTGCACATGCTCCAAAAATCTGAGCACCAAGAGAAAAAGCGAGTATCAGAAGAGAGGCAACAACAAAGTACTAAACAGAAATTGCAGGGGAATAAACAAAAGGGAAATGAACCAATATCCAGTAATTTCTCCAAACCAATGTCTGGTGCAACCAATTTGCAAAAGAAGCCACAAATGAACCAAGCAGCAACTAGTAGGAAAGGCTCCACCGAACATATTGATGCAGTACAATTCAATGGATTCCAAGATGGTAGACACCATGAAAATCCAGCTGGAGATAGGAGTTCAACAAACTTAAATTTCAAAATTAAAGATTCATTAAACAGAAACTCCAGTTACTCTCAAGGAGATCTAGAATCTGAATCAGCAAAAGCTCTCATCCTGTTTGCCGTGGATGAGAAACCTGTCCAAGTTCAAACGACAATGAAGAAGAGAAGCACAAAAGAGCATAAACTTGAGGTCCCTCAAATCAACGAAGTAATGACTAAAAAAGGTGCAAGTGTTTATAATTTGCCAAGGACGCCGAAGCATCAGAGTTCCATTTTGCAAGAGAGGAAACTGACAAGGCAGGAGAAACTTGCTATTTCAAGAGAAGCTGATCAAATGAAAGCCAGCAGGTTTAAAGAAGTAGAAGCACAGATAATTAGATCCAACAAGTCCTTAGCAAGCCTACAATCATCAAGTGTAGCACAAGTGATGCAGAAAGCAGCACAGCAAAATTCAGTTTTGTGCAGTCCTCTAGAGGATGAATGCGAAAGCCTAAATGAACCACAAGCTTTAGTTCCAAAAGATACTGTAAGATCACCATTACTACAATCATTAACCAATTATATTAGACAAATGAAGCCACTTTCACACTTCTGAGTGGAGGCCAAATAACTGTTCTGATCTTATGCAGGGTCAAAATACAGTGCCAACGGTTACAAAAGAACAGCAAGATCAAGAAACTGATTTTGGCAGAGCCAAAGAAAGCAAGTTTAAGAACAGTGTATCTGATCCACTACATGGTAAGTACAATTTTGCATTTCCAAAGTTTTCTCCCATATTTTCAAAAGTTGACATTTTCCCCTTACAAATTATGAAATGCTTTTTCATTTAACTAAGGGTATAGAAAGATGAGCTTACGCAAACTTCTACCATTTTGAAATTGGTGCTTATGCACACAAATAAACATGCATAATGTGCCCCACTTTTAATACATGGAGACTGAACCATAAAAAGTTGACTACATATGTATTATACCCCCCTTAATTTTCTCCTAATCTTCCTAACAATTAAGGCCATAGTAATGGCAGCATCGGGTGTTTTCGTTTTATATTTCTGGCGGAGTAGGTGGTTTGGAAAAAATGAAGCAGAAGAAACTTGTCTGCTAAAGTTCATTGTTTTTTAGGAACTCATGGAGAGAGCATGGAAATCTCTGATACCCCACAGCCGCAGAATCAAAGAACTTACACATTAGAGATGCCAGAGCTACTGACGGAGAGTGAAAATCACCTCAAGCAGATACTTATGAAAAGCCAAGTATTTATGAACACGGCAGAGGCGCTTTTCAAACTCAACATTCCTATCAGCATTCTTCGTGCAAATGGTCACTACTATCATGATCAAGAGAGCAAGCTCGTTCTGGACTGTGGCTACGAAGTAATGAAAAGGAAAGGAAGAAGGCAGGAGCTAAGTGTTCACCCATTTCTGAAAGTACCCATCACTTCAAACAAAGCAAAATCCTTGGACGACTTGGTCAAGCAAATGTGTAAAGACTTTGATAAGTTGAAGCAATGCGGAAGGGACGGGAGAGAAGATTCTCCCTTAGAAGACTACCTACCAAAAATGCTTGAGGCCGATGTCAACAACAAGGAACCAGATGTGAATTGCATGTGGGACTTGGGTTGGAACCGCATGGCGTTTGCATTGCTTGAGAAAGATGATGTTATAAGGGATGTGGAGAGGTATGTGCTTAATGGGCTTCTAGATGAGATCACCAGAGATCTTTTCATAGGCATAAGTGTTTCAGTTTAACTGTAAAACACAACCCCCCCCCCCCAACAAAAAAAAAAAAACCGTAGCTATTCAAGCAGAAGGGATTTAATGTTTCTGTTTGTATCAGTGAGAAAACTTTTCCATAGCATTTCCCCCTGTAATGTACCAAAAACTGTGATTCTTATTTGCAAATTTCAAAATTTTTAATTGTTTGAATATAATTAATGATTATTTATGGAAACTTGCATTCAACCTATAAAATATTATCTGTTTTAATCTGAAAATGTCATGGTTTTCTCTCACAAAAATCACCAGTAACAGGAGCTAATTGCTACATCAGAGCCACCTCTTAAATCCTGTGAAAATTAAGTGCTACATGATGGGAGTCACTTTTAAAATCTCAATATCTAATGTGATCTGGTTGTTTAAAATCCTAACATCAAGTGTGTTCGTGATTCTATGTGTATATTGGACTTAAAAAGACATCAAATTTTAGCAGAAAGATTGTGATGCCCTAAATCTCACGACTCTTATTGAAAAAATATAAAGATATGATTCATATGTAGAAATTTAAAATCATACTTATAAGGCACTTTTTGTGAAACAAAATAACGAGACTTTTGAATTAAAATGGATAATACCTCAAAAATTAGATACAGTCTCCACGTTATTTCAGCTCTCTCCCAGGAAACCATAGATTTATCTACTTCTTCATATATTGTAAGGCAAAATTTATTACTAAATGCGCATTATTAGCCTAAAAAACGTTAAGATCGTGAAAAGAGTGCATTTAAGAAAAAAGGTTCATATAATAAAATTAAAGGAAAGAAGCACATAAACAGAAAATGGTGATTGGTAAAGCTTACCCGATCTTGATGTAGTGTTTCGAATGACGAAAATGGAAGACTGATATTCCGAAGAATCAGCGAATGTTCGACTCCCAATTGCGATAACTGATTAATGCTTCGGTTCTTTGCTGAGGGATAGCGAAAAAGAAACTAAAAATTCGATGCCAATTTCAGTTCCAAATTCGTAACCAAATCAGTCGGAGAAAAAAGAAGGTAAATTCTTTTTTTTTTTTTTTGTGTTCTCGGGACGGGAAAAAATGCCCAAAACTGGATTGTTCCTCTTTCGGGCTAGGCCGTTGTCAAAGCTAATTAAAAAGCGATCTATGTGGTTCAGAATTGGGCCTCTAAATGGGGCCTAAATATGAAATGAAAAGACGATATTTTCTTTTTTCTTTTTTTTTTTTTCCCAATGAAGCACGCCAATAATCTTTAAACTTAATTAAAAAATAATAAAATGGTTCTCTTATATAAAACTATAATGACACCCTTGCTTTGGGGAATTTTTAATTTGTATACAAATTTATTTTTATTTTTTATTTTTTTTATTTTTTATTTTTTTAGATTTAAAATTTTTTTTGAAAATCTTATATCTAAAGTTTTTTATATGATTGTTTTGTATTAATTGGTTGTTGTAAATTTTTTTTTAATTTATTAAAAAATCTCAAAGATAATATTTTTAGTTTTTAACAAACATTTTTTTAAAATATTTAAATTTTAGATCTAATAATTTTAAAGAATTTTTATAATTTTTTTAGATCCTTTAGTTGATTTTCATGTAGATTATTTTTCAATTGATTATTTTTAGTTGCAATTTTTTTGTCTTAATAAGTGATTGAAATTTAATATGTTAGTTAGTTTTAATATTTTGAAGGTTTTTTTTTTTATAAGTTACATATAATTTTATGGATTATTTATTATCTATGTGCTTGTTTTTTTATTTACAAAAGTATTGGAGGATATTATAATTGTCAACAACACATTATCATCCTTATAATCAACTTCTATTGTATTTTTTATTATAATTATAATTAAGCAAATAATTTTTTTTGTTTTAAAATTTTTCACATGATAAATAAAAAGTTCATTCAATGTTAGCATATTAACTATTAAAAATACTTGAAAAAAAAATAAAAATAATTAAAAAATAACATATGGCAAGACTTGCCACATGTCACTATACCATCTTTAAGAGATAATTTTTATATATAATATAGATTAGAAATACAAATAAAATAAAGAAAATTCAAAAATAGAGATGAGTTACATTGGTCAAATACAAAAGTAAAAAAAAAAAAAAATCCGTCGAGTAAATTTTTTTATCTTATTGCGAATAAAATATAAAAAATCGATAAAAGAACTAAAAAAAAAGAAAGAGACCCGCTTCCAATAACAATAAAGCTAGCATAAAAAAAAAAAATAGTGTGTCAGATTCATTAAGCGATATTTTTTATATAAAGCTATATTGATAAGTAAATAAAAATGCTTCAAAAACTTGTATAGTACTTTTAAAAATTTTTTAAATAAAAAATCTTATAATGTTGATGTAAGAACAATACTATTATATAAAAATTTTGTAATTGAATTCGAAGCACAAAATCACGAACCTTTGAGCTCTTTAAATATATATATATTTTTTTAACATTTAAGGGGAGTAGAATTTTACAATAATATTTAAAAATAATATCAAATTTATTAAAATTTAAATTTAAATTTTAATATTATAAATTTTTTTTAATTTTAATAAAAAAAAAACAAAGAGGTGTTAAATGAAAATAAGATTTCCATAAGATATTTTATGTGGTATAAAGCATCAAATCAATAATACTATTGGTAGGATGCACTGATTAGTTAAAAGATTGCTGCCAATCTTTTATAATTTGTCATCCTCTTTCAAATCAACCGGTAAAACAAAATACGATAGGATTAAATATTTTAAAAATTAATTTTTAAACTGGAAAAAACGAAATGACTATGATCTTACATTATTGTTGTTTTTTATTTTTTGGGATGTCAATTATTTTATGCGTGTATGAGAAAATATAAAGGAAAGAAAAAAAAAATCCAAACAATCAAATTTAACTATTTGTATTTTTATAAATTACACTTTACACACGAACATCGTGTTGTCGTTCAGCGGTTATTATTATAAATTTTTTAAAATTATTTTTTTCTAAAAACACTGGATTTGGGCTTGGGCTTTTGGCTTTTGGCACGAGTCCAATATCTCACGCGGTTGTTTTAGCACTAACATCTTCTTGGGCCCATCGAAAATCGTTGCCCACGGAATTCAACCCTGAAAAGTCACAATCAAACAAACTTCAAATTTCCAAAACCGTTGAACCGGACACTAGTTTCAGGGACCGGAATCAATTGACAGATGCCCTTTCGACGCTCGCATCTCTGCCACGTAGCCATTTACGTTTTCTAGCCAAGTGACCCTCTTCACCTCGCCGAAGCTTTTGCCAGCTTCATCTTTTTTGCGGCCATTAGTTTTTAACCCTTCATCGTCATCTGGATTTCTTCCTTTTCTCAGGTAACATATCAAGCTATTATTCGCATTAGTTTGAAATCTCAAGCTAATATAGTTTTTATCTGTTGCAGAGTTTGTTTGTGTCGTTTTAAAATTTTAATATAAACTGAGATGGCTTCGACCACTCTAATCTGCGACACGGAGCCATGGAAGGACTTGAAGGTAACTTCGCGGTCACTTTCTAGCCAAGTTTGTAGTTAAAATAGCAAGAAAGTCTCTGTTTTCAACACGAGATTCGTTTGGAATTTTGCAGACTCATGTCGAGGACATCAAGAAAAGTCATCTTCGTGACTTGATGAACGACAAAGAGCGATGCCAATCGATGATGGTGTAAGATCCTCAGTTGAACTCTCATTCTTTCTCTGATTCGATATCTACAAAAAGCTTTAAGTTTATATGTACATGTTTCTACAGTGAGTTCGATATTACTCAAGGCAACGCGCCACTCTTGTCACCATGGATAAGCTCTATAAATTAGCAGAGGTGAATTTGGATTAATTATCGTTTCTGAAATTATGGATTTAAATAATAATAAATTTCGATTTTATTAAAATCTTTTTTCATATTTTTAGGCTGCTTCTCTCAAACAACAAATTAACCGAATGTACAGCGGCGAGCATGTGAGTATAAGTTTCTCTTCGCACCATTTGTTTTTTAAAGATAAGACTGTTTGGTTTGATGCTTTGATTTAAACATTAGTTATGATATATTGGTTTCTGGCTATAATTGTTGAATAGGATTTCATGCATTAGACTTTGCATTGTTTCTTGCTGGAACATTTCAGATAAATAGCACAGAAAATAGGTCAGTGCTTCATGTAGCTCTCCGTGCACCAA
The DNA here is from genome assembly GCF_047325235.1 of Durio zibethinus. Classification (NCBI taxonomy): domain Eukaryota; kingdom Viridiplantae; phylum Streptophyta; class Magnoliopsida; order Malvales; family Malvaceae; genus Durio; species Durio zibethinus. Next base: position 1,779,601 of record NC_143181.1, read on the forward strand.
GGGATGCGGTTATATACAGTGATGGAAAGAATGTGGTGCTAGATGTTTGGAATGTTCTGGATAAGATCAAGGATTTTTCAGAGAAAGTTCGCAGTGGCTCATGGGTACTTATTACTCTGTTCTTATACATCCAAGTTGAATATTTTGTTCCTCAATTGCTGAGAAACAGGTAAATCTTGGCAGATCGGATGTACTGGAAAACCACTGAAGGATATTATTGCAATTGGTATTGGTGGCAGTTTCTTAGGTCCTTTATTTGTTCATACTGCTCTTCAAACACGTAATGCTGGTGCACTTTACTATTATTTGTGTTATCCTGGTACTTGATCTTTTTACTTGTAACCTATGAAGAAGAAAGCATAGCTGATGCATTTGGTTTACTCTTGAGTCTTTACCATTCACAGACCCTGAGGCGGTTGAATTTGCAAAAGGACGCCAGCTACGTTTGTAAGTAGTTGTTTGTTACTGCAAGTGGTATTTTTTTGTGTCTACTTTCTTTCTTTCATTGTATTATAAGATTGGCAATAGAACTGCTTCTTTCGTTTTGGGGGAGTGAAGGAGGGGGAGGGGGAGGGGGAAGGTGTCGAAGAAATGCAGGTTGGGGCAACTTGAATAGAACAAGAACTGTACAATTGTGATAGGCCTGCTAAGACTGGCGTTGGCATAAGAGAGATTAAGTCAAAAAAGCGTTTTGCTTGTGGTGGATTCTCAACATGAAGTTCCTGTTATTCTAGCTTCTTCTCTGACATTTTCATTGTAATTTGTAAATCCTGCATGCATAATAAGTAGTTGTTTCATTTGGTTATTCTAGAAATTCAACATAATCTCCTGTTTGCATTGCCACAGCCTTGCAAATGTGGATCCTATTGATGTTGCTAGGAATATCACGGGATTAAACCCTGAAACCACTCTTGGTAATTACTTTCTTTTTATTCATCTCAAAGCATGTTGTTTTTCTCTTCTCTAAACTCCTTTTTGCAGTGTTGATTCTTCTGATTTCATTTGCTTTTAATTTAATCCGGTTGTCGTGGTTTCGAAGACTTTCACAACGGCTGAAACTATGTTGAATGCTCGAACAATGAGGGAATGGATTTCATCTGCTCTTGGGTTAGTGCCATGATAAAACTACTTATTTTCATCAATGTGCATGCTGTGGTAGTTTGAGATTCTGGTACTATTCTGCATGAATATTTTTTGGAACTATTTCTAAGTAAAATTTAACAATTAAAATTCAGAGTGATAATGCATTGAGCAAAATGGAGGAGATATTCTTATCTTTGAATGATTTTAATAAGTGCTTTATTTTCTCAATATTGTTAGGAGTCATTCTCAATATTTAAGGAATTAATGTATAATATAAAAGTTTCCTGGATTGGAGGGTTTCGATTTTTTATTGCCTGTTATAACATTTCTGGATATTTTGTGAATACCTCTAGATTTTTCTCTCTCTTTTTTTTTTTTTAATGTAAAATGTGGTACAACAATTCTTCATTATTAAGCCACTTATGATTCAAAATACCTTTTCAGGCCTTCTGCAGTTGCAAAACACATGGTGGAAGTCAGTACCAATCTAATGGTATCAGTTTGTTATTTCATCTATTGAATTTGAGTGATTAAGCATTTAGTGCACTGCCACGTACATATTGAATCTTTTATTTTGGGTTTGGTGCAGCAAATCAAGTGTTTCTAGCATTCTAGAGTACAATTCATAGCTTAAGTTTGATAAAGTGAAAATGTTTATTCTCATTTTGCTTGAAACAGATGGCCTCTTGATTATGAATTCCTCTTTTCTTTTTTTCAATTTCTGTGCTTCATAGCTTCGTATTTATTCCCTTTCTCCTCTTCAATTGCTGAAGCACTAATAAATGTGGCTTCATATTTCATATCATACACTGGTATTGATCCTACTCTGCTTATAAATCTATGCAGCTTGTTGAAAAGTTTGGCATTGATCCTAATAATGCATTTGCATTCTGGGATTGGGTTGGTGGTCGTTACAGTGGTAAGTTTTATTCCCTATCCTCTTGCTTTTTTCTAAGGATCATTAGTGGTCATTTGATTTCTTTCAAGGAATGAGACCTTTTCTAGTTGAATTGTGGAAGATGATTAACCATGAAGTAAACTGCCTTTGCAGTTTGCAGTGCTGTTGGAGTGTTGCCTTTGTCTCTGCAGTATGGTTTCCCAATAGTAGAAAAGTACGGTAACTTCTTATTGTTTCGACTATACTGCACTCACCTTTCTAATTTTAACAACTTATAAATTATATAATATCCATTAGGAGTCCATATATGATAGGTGAGACTGATTTGTGCAATTTTAAAACCACCTTCACTGTTCTAAGGCAATACATCACTTGAAGCAGAACTTAGGAGAAAAGGGGTTTTCTTTGTCATTTTTCTCCATGGAGTTCATGTATCATAAAAGTTCAGTTTTACATGCACTGAGAACGGGTTTATTTCCCCTTTCTTGACAAAAAGTTGTAGCTCTAAACAGTTTCTTAGGAAATCAAATTGTAGTATAAAGATGACAAAAAATGTTAGTTGCTAATGGACATATTTTTAACTTTAATCATTATTGCATGAGAACATAAAAACTATTTTGAGTGCCATGAGAATCTGCAAATACTAACAAAAGTATGACAAGTAAGAGTGTGTGATTTATAAAAGGTAGGTTTCAAGTTTTAACCTAGCTCTTAATCCGTTCTTTGCCTTGGTGCTTTTGACACTTATTCATTCATCTATTTATTTTATATTTTGGCTGATTTTGATTTATACATGAATAAGTGTTTTTTTTTTGTTTGTTACTTGAAGGTTCTTAAAGGGGGCTTCAAGTATTGATCAACATTTCAATTCAGCTCCTTTTGAGAAGAATATACCTGTAAGTGTCTTAATGTAACATCTTCCACTGCAGCTGTGGTTCTTTGTTACTCATTAGATTGGCATAGAATTATCTACCAGTGGTATTATGACGATGGGGTAGATGAGTTGGGCTAGAAGCTAAGAATACTAGAATGAAGGTTATGGTTATTTTAAATGAGGATGGATTAATCTAGTATAATACTTCTTTGTATTCCCAAGTTGGATTTACTAGATGCTGTTTTTCATTCAAGCACACATTAGACTGTTTTTGCTAATATAAGTTTGGTTGATTGTTCAAGTTCTTTTCCAATTGGTATAATGGTGTGCTTAGTGGTTACTTGATGTCAGGTGCTTTTGGGTTTACTCAGCGTTTGGAATGTTTCATTTCTTGGATATCCTGCAAGAGTGAGTATTCTGCATGAACCTTATATTAAACTTGCCATTTCTTGTTCCTCCCTTTTCTTCTTCTCTCTTTTAAATGCTTACCACTTATCATATAACACTTTAAGTGTATATCAGGCCATTTTACCTTACTCCCAGGCCCTCGAGAAATTTGCTCCGCATATTCAGCAGGCATGTTTGCTGGAACTCCTTTTTTCACAGGGGGAGGGGTTGGATTTGTGTTTTCAAATCTTATATATTGCTAAATCTACTTCAATTCAGGTCAGCATGGAGAGTAATGGCAAGGGGGTGTCAACTGATGGCGTGCCACTTCCTTATGAGGCTGGTGAAATTGATTTTGGTGAACCTGGAACAAATGGCCAGCACAGCTTTTATCAACTAATCCACCAGGTGAATTTTATGCTGTGTTTTGCAAATGATAGAAGAATATTAGGTGATTCTTGCTGCATATAACATCTTATAACACCTTAAATTTTTGAGGCACTAGAGTTATATGTCCAGGCCTGTTCCTAGGAGAGCTATGGATCTTCCCAGGGGCAACCTTAATTTGGAAGCTTGAGCATAAATGAAGAGACTAGAAAGGTTTTTTAGAGAGTGTGCAAGATATGGCACATTATCTTAATTACTTACCATGAAAATAACAAAATGAAGTACTAAAAGGTGCTTGGAGAACTTTAACTGGTTGAATTTGAATGTCATTCGCCATAATATAGGTTCCAACTCTTGAGACTTCAGTGAGTCTTAATTTCATATAGCTGTGTCCTTGGCTTTGATGAAGGGGATGATTCTGTTATCACTTAACCTTGATGGCTTATCATCTGCGTAAGAGATCTAGTTTTGGTACTCTCAAATTATTGCGCTCAAGTGGTATAGGGTGGGGTTGGGATGGGACAGTTGTTCATCATTTGGTATTTATAGAATCAAGCTCTATGCTAAACGACAAGGTGCTGCAGCTATAAGTATTTTAACTTCTCATTTTGATACCTTCAGGGACGTGTAATTCCATGTGATTTCATTGGTATTGTGAAGAGCCAGCAACCTGTGTACCTTAAAGGTGTAATACAATTTATTTCTGTATTCGTTGCTAACTTGAAGATAACATATTTTGTTGTTTGTATTGCGTTACTGAACATGATATTTATATTATTATTATTGGCAGGTGAAGTGGTGAGCAACCATGATGAGCTCATGTCCAACTTTTTTGCACAGCCGGATGCCCTCGCATATGGGAAGGTAGGCTTTATGCTTTCTTAGGTATCCATTATTTTTCTTTATTACAAAGGCAAATGTCATTAGGTTTCAAAACATTTTTTTTTTTTAATTTTTCACGAATTGTTGCCTAAAATCTGTATCACTGCTGAAAAAAATTGATTCACTGCAGACAGCAGAGCAGTTGTTGAAGGAGAATGTTGCACAGCATCTTATTCCTCATAAGGTGATTTACTTTCAGCTTTGTACCAAGCTTTAGTTCCTAATAGAATCAATGTCCTAACTTGCTTTGTTATCTTCCATAGACATTCTCGGGGAATCGGCCTTCTCTCAGTGTTTTGCTTCCATCTCTGAATGCTTACAATATTGGGCAGGTGAGTGGTTTCTCTCTTTAAATTTTAATTAATGAAGCATTTCTGATCGGTTATAACTGTTGAGGACTCTGGTATTATTGGTATGGCCCTGCATCAATAAGTCAATTTCTACCTCATAATTTTTCTAGCTTTAATCTTCAAGTACCTAGCACTTAATGCACATAATGTGCTTCATCTGCCTGGTCTAACACAATGACTTCTTGGCTGCCTCAGCTGTTGGCAAGCTATGAACATAGAATTGCTGTGGAAGGTTTTATTTGGGGCATTAATTCTTTTGATCAGTGGGGAGTTGAGTTGGGGAAGGTATGTATCGTCAAAGAACACTCCATCATGTTCTGTACATATAATCACATTGTTCCAACTTCCAAGATGCACATTTTGCTGAATGTTTCTTTGCAATTTGCTTTTTCCCTCTTTAACTTAGAATATCTATTTCATTTGTATAAATGCCGTCACTGGCTACTCAAGTCCGAAAACAGCTTCAGGCATCACGTACGAAAAAAGAACCTGTAGAGGGCTTTAATTTCAGTACTACCACATTGTTAACAAGATATCTAGAGGTAAGACAAATTCATCATTACCCTGAAATGTAGTAAACATTGATTTTCCTTTCTAAGATTGCTAAGGGTTCAAAACTTTCTGTAAGGACCAGAATCTATATCCCTCCATTTATAAATAGAATGTTGACGTAAATCATCTTGTTCAATTTAACAATATGGTTTAGTATCACAAGAAATACTGCAATATATGTTGGGAAAAGAAAATTTCTTAATATCACATCTAACTTTTATGGTGGCCAGTAATTATAGTACCGGCACTTTCTGTCAACAAGTTATTAACCAATGATGATTATAGTCCCTATGGTGTCGCAATAATTCTAACGGTCCCATTGCTTTTGCGGGGAACCATTTTCCTATATGTGCGCTGTTTTGAGCTAGCAGTTAGAACTTAGAAGTTTCCCCACTTTGCTCTTTTAAAATTTTTATTTGGATTAAGGTTTTTTTTGGTAATATGACACTGCACTGTTACTGAAAAGTTATAAATTGTTTGACAGGCAAGCTCTGATATCCCAGCTGACCCACCTACTCTTCTACCAAGGATATAACTGCCTTGATGCATTGGCTTTATTCGAAATATGCCTCGCACTGCATAGCTTCATCTGTACTTGTCATGCTTGAAATTTTCCCAGTGGTAAGAAGATTTTGTGACTTTGTTTTTTTGGCGTATAGGGAGATCCATTGAATCTTTTGGGTTATACAATGGATTTAATAAGTCTACAGCGTTAGACATGGAATATTTGCTTGAGGCTATCTGTAGCAGAGAATAAATTAACTTGTTTTAGACAGTATATGATTGCTTGGTTTTTCAATTGTTTATATAACAGAAGCAACTATAGGGAAACTGCGATTGGGGGGGGGGAGCATAAAAGATGGAAGGTTGTGCTATAGAACAGCTTGAAGTTCAAGTCTCTATCAGTACCTTCAGGCTTGAGCATGCCGCACGGACCTCCTTTGAGTCTTGTTCACGATCAGTTTATTGAAATAGATCATCAATGGTGTACAGGCTAATTGAAAGCCAAAAAAAAAAAGAATAGCGTGAAATAAAAATTCATGTGAAGTCCTGTTATGAAAAAACTGGCAACGCTGTTTGCCTGCTGGCTTGCTTTTGATTTAAAATACCGTATCCTAATTGTTCCTTGGAGGTCATATGTGATTACCGTCTTCTCACTCTAAGTAAATTTCAAGGTAAAGACACGTGATATTTTAAGTTCTAATCAAACATTACTTGAATTAGAGAAGTCAACCCAAGCTGGGCACACAAAGGCTTATATATGCCATTCAGGCGTTAATCCTCTCCATGGCTCCCTACGTGCAATGCTTCCTTCTTCCCCACCAGCTCCTCCCTTTCCTTTTGTGGGCATCACCGTCCTTGTTCTGCTTTATCTTGTAATCTTTTATCTAGTTAGCCAGGACGATGATCTAAATGAAGATGAAAGCAGCATCCGTACCGGCAAAGAAGAGAATTATTCAGGTTTGTCTATCGAAGAGATACAGCAACTCCCTTGGTTTAATTATCATGTAAATACCAGGGCAATCTGTGGCGTCTGCCTGGATGGGTTTCAGGTTGGGGAACGATGCAGGATCGATCCAGTTTGTAGTCATATATTCCATAAACATTGTATTGATCTTTGGTTGGTAAGGAGACCCACCTGCCCAAATTGCCGTTCCCCCTTCAAACCGAAAGAAACTGAAGATATTGTATGAATTAGGGTCAATCAAATTTCTTGATACAGGCCATGCCAACATGTGTATATTTATTCTTTTCATAGGTTCTAAAAACCTTCTAATCCCTGATTTGTTTGTGGGTACAACTTTCATAGCACAGCAAATATTTTATACGACAAATGCACATTAGAAATTCACAATTCTCTTGAACCAAGACATCAGAAAATAACACAAACTGTTTAATTATGTAAAGATCCAAGAGTGCTCAGTTGCTGCTGATTGCTGAATATATCATTGACCCATTAAAGGTTCTTTACAACTAAAAATTGCCAATAAGCCAAAGAAAGCAGCTTTGTTCGACCTCTACTCATCTAAACTACCCAACTTAAACCCTCTAAAGCAACCCCAAATCCTAACCCATAAAGTAGGAAAAAGGAAAACCCAGAAATTTAAACCCCAGTGGATCCAAATCCCCCAGCCCCTCTGGTAGTGGAATCCAAATCCTCAACTTCCAAAACATCAGGTGTCAGTATCTTCTCAATAATCAACTGCGCAATCCTGTCACCCGATTTCACTTCAAAGTCAACATCCGAATGGTTGAACAAAATAACCCCAAGAGGCCCCCTGTAATCTGCATCGATTACACCAGCACCCACGTCAATCGAATGCTTCCAAGCCAAACCAGACCTCGGCGCTACATCACAGAAAAAACTCATAATTTTATTAAGTCAACGAAATCAATCAAAATGGATTAATATAAAGCTAAGATAAATACGGTAAGAGATTTATACCAACTCGACCATAGGTTCCTTCAGATATTGCAATGCTTAGATCAGTAGGAATCAGAGCTTTTCCCCTGGCTGGCACTTTGGTATCGGTTGCACTGTGCCATAAATAAAAAAAAAAACGACAAAAATTACTGTAAATCAAATGCGATTTCTATAAAGGACAAGGTTTGAGGATATACCTTGACAGATCGTACCCAGCAGCGAGAGGAGAGCCTCTTGACGGCAACACAGCTTTTTCAGAGAGCTTTTTGACTCTCAAAAGTGAGATTGGACCTTGAGCAACTTCATGTACTCCATTTTGGCTAAGTTTTGGGACCTTGGGGGATGGCTCTTTGATTTCAGGGCCGTTGTTAAGCTGCTCTGTTTGGACCATCGTGAGAGACCTTGAGAACGAAAACAAAACAGACGAATGATTCCAACAAATGGATTTGAAGACTAACATTTCTAAAGGCTAGCGATTATATTGTTATATATAGAAATAAAGCCATGATTTTCGGTCTCCACGAACTGATGGCGCCAAGTGTTCCCGCCATTTTCCTTTGTGTCCATTAATTCCCCTGTGGCCATGCTTAAATGCTCCTGGCTATCGCCTGCGGGCCATCCAACTAAGGCCAAAACTGTAGACACTGGTTTAAGGATTTAAATTGCGACAATAATCATGTTTTTGTGTTTGTTATAGTTAATAAATTTTCACGATCATTACGATTATAAATTTTTTAAAATTTTATTTAATTTATTATAAAATATAATAATTTTAATTATTAATAATAAAAAATTTTATTTTATAATTTTTAAAAAATTTTATATCATATCATATGTTTTATTTATTTAAGAATAAATATTTATAATAAAATATTTATATTTAAAAATTTATTTATATGATAATTATAAAATAATAAGAAATAAATAAACATGTAAAAAATAAATAATTATAATGAATGATATATTTAATTATTTAACTACCGTACTCATTAAATTATTATCGAATTATATTATGCATAAATTAAATAATAAGTAATTAAATATTCATAAATTAAATAAAAATATTACTATTCATGGGCAAAGAGAATTGTTTTTTATGAGTTTATAGTAATTCAAACTTAATAACATTCATATTGTGAGTAATTTTCAACAATAATAACCTTAAGTTTACTTATTTTACCTATTGACTGAATTGCATAGATCAACAAAATTTCTTATCCTTTTACTTTACATTAAATAAATTTTTTCTCCAAACCTTCATCCCCATCCTCATCTCTCAAAAAAAAAAATTTTTTGCTATATACTCATTTTCGTCAACCTCAAATCTTACTTTTATCTCTTGTTTTTCATTTTAAGTCATAACAACTCTTACCCCTTTCTACAAATGCATTATAATCCAATCAAATTCTAAACACACAAAATTATGATAAATTTAAAAATAAAAAAAAATAATTTGAGTGTTAAATTAATTATTTATTTTAAATTGTATATACTAGATATTGATTGAAGTTGAATTTGAGAGAATCGATATTTTTGAAATTTTAAGTTTTGTGGGTTTTTTTTTTGAATTTATAAATTGATGTTTATTTTTTATTTTTATTATTATTATTTTAAGTTTTTAAATAGAATCAAATGAAAAAAATTTTATTAAATTTTTGAATGAAAAAAAAATTACAAATAATAAAAATTTACTATTGCTATTATTCAATTACGTAATAATTCGTGATTGTGATACGATCACTATAAATAAAATTCAAATTCTATCATATTTTTTATTCAATAACGATGATAGATAATAGCGCTATCATAAAATAATTGTCGCTATACCACTATCTTACCGCTATTTAAATCTTTACCTTTACTTTTAAAACGACACTGCTTCACGTCGTCCAATAATTTCCACCCTAACTTGGACCGTCGTGGCGTATTACGTACCCATCGAATCAAAAACAGATAAAGCCTTCTTTTCTGCCCTCGTCACAACCTCGCGTGCAATCCACTGTAAGAGTCATGCAGAAATCGTGCTTTTCAAGCATTTTGTTTGGCGCGTATACCGGATAATTATAAGAATCCGTCCGACAGTAACTATTTTTGGACAGCAAATTACCATCTACTCAGTAACGTAAGCCGTAACCTATCTTTCCATAATTTTACCTTGTTACCACTTTTTTTTCTAATAATTTGTTTTTTTTCACCCAACCTATATTTCCCCCTTCTCTTCAGATTCAGCGTTTTTCGCACGTCGCTTAGCGCATCCAAACAAAGCACTTCAAGGGAAAAAAACAGCAGGCAAGGGTTTCCTTTGGCTTTGTTCTCTCTTTCAACTTTCACTGATCATCCATGGCTCATAGCGCTGCCTCCAATTCCCGCCACCACCTCACCGTCAACCCTCCCCACCCGATCTCCAAAGGTATTTTACGTCGCCGCTTTCCTTTCCTCGTATCGCATTAAGGATTAGTGGCTTCTTTCATTCGTCTCTGTTAAACCCTAGTTCAGACCATTTCACGCTCCTTTTTGCTTATTTCGTTGTGTTATTGAAGAATTGTTGTAGATTCAGTGAGTTTGCGAGATTGCTGGGGGGGTTTTATTGATTTTGTTGCTTCGACGTTAGGGTTTTTTGTTTCTCTGATGTCATTTTTAGTGCCGTTTGGCTATTGAAATGTGAAGAAGAGAAATGAGGATAGCTTTAAACTGGTTATTAATGCGGCGCACTTTAGTTGCTGAACTGGAAAAATTAAATATATTTTTAAAAAATATTTTTAATTTGAAAAGAGCGATGTGATAGTGATGTACTTACGTTATTCTATTTGTTTTTAATTAATTCGACTTGAAAAGGCGATTATTGGAGATAACTTTTTCTCTTTCATTTCTTGCACTCTCATTGCATTCAATTGCTTGTTTTATGCTAAGATTTATGTGATTAATCATATAAAAATTGCATAATTGTTATTCCATTGATGAATGGAAGCTTAACTTTTTACTGAATTGATTGTTTAATTTTCATCTTGGTTGCTGCTTCGTGAGTGGCTTTTACTAAGATATTTCTTTTGTTTAATTTGTTTGCAATGCTGCCTCAAAGTCAATTGAAACTTTATAAATAATGTCTTTCCACTATTAATGCTTTTATTATTTGCATTTGATGTTAAGTTGTTGTGGCAGTTTCAAGATGCAATTCAGTCATTTCTCAGAAAACGTGTTTTTTACAAAATTCAGTGTCTCTCATCACTAATATCCCTGTTTTGCATCATCATTGAATGTGACTTTTTAAGCATTTTAATTTCAAATACTTGATTTGAATATATGCATGTCTCTATTTCATGCTTCTGTTTGATTTATGCAGATGTTGAAGGATCTGACAATCCTATTCCGCTTTCACCACAGTGGCTTCTGCCAAAACTTGGGGAGAGTAAGCCTGGAATAGGAACTGCGGTATGATGTTGGTCTGTTTTGGCTATATGGTTCTGTTATTTTACTCATTGTGTTCTTGTTTATTCATAGACTTGGGTTTTATGTATTGTGAATGCTTTGACTAGCTTTCTATGAACATACTGTTCTTATCTCAAGATTTAGTTAGTGTTCTGTTTAATATTCTTACTGTCTCAGTGGCGCTTCTTCCCCCCCCCCCCCCCAATTTTTAATTATCTATACAGGAAAGTCACCCTGCCCCTTATCCAGCTCATGGAAATCGTTCCAATGTCATGAAGCCATCCGGAAATGGTGAGGAGATGCATGATACCCTGAAGAAGAATGATGTTTTCAGGCCATCCTTACTTGATATGGAAACTGGTCGCCGAGACCGCTGGCGTGATGAAGAGCGAGACACCCATTCATCTGTGCGCAAAGATCACTGGAGGGATGGAGATAAAGAGCCCAGTGACACCCGCAGGATGGATCGATGGACAGATAACTTGCCTTCAAGACACTATGGAGAAGCACGGCGTGCACCCTCTGAGCGGTGGACTGATTCAGGTAACAGGGACTCAAATTATGATCAACGGCGTGAGAGCAAATGGAACACACGCTGGGGGCCTGATGATAAAACCACCGAAAGCTTGCATGACAAGTGGACGGACTCTGGCAGAGATGGTGATATGCCTCTTGACAAAGGGTTGTCTCATCTTTCCCGTCATGGGAAGGATGAGAGGGAGGGGGATCACTACCGCCCATGGAGATCCGCCTCTTTTCAAAATCGAGGAAGTGGAGAGCCTCAACACCAAACACTAACTCCAAGCAAGCAGGTTCTAACATTTTCCTATGGCCAGGGACGTGGAGAAAACCATCCTTCAACATTTTCTGCTGGCCGTGGAAGGGGAAGTTCTGGTGGAAATTCAGGGGCTAGCATACCTACTCATCGTCAATCTCTGGGGCCCATATCTGACAAGGGTGAAATTGACCATGGAGAACCATCCCTTTTAAGATATAGTAGGACAAAATTGCTTGACATATATAGGACGACTGACATGAGAATTTATCAAAATCTCTTGGAAGAGCTTGTATTAGTACCTTCTCTTACACAGGATGAAGCATTGGAACCACTAGCTCTTTGTGCTCCTAATTCTGATGAAATGGTAATATTTTTTTTTATTTACTATTATAGTGAACTTTGATTTAGACTCTGCTGTTGTTTTTATTGCCTTTTTGATAGGTTGTTCTGAAGGGAATTGACAAAGGGGAGATAACAAGTAGTGGTGCTCCTCAGATGCCTAAAGATGGGCCCATGGGCCGGAACTCTACAGAGTTTACTCATTCAAGACGAAACAAGATTGGTATTCAACCAGTTCAAGATATATTACTGCTGTAAGTTTGTGTTTAGTTTGAGGTAGTGTCTAATTTCTGCTGGAATTGGTTTATGTAGGTAGTAGAGAAGATTTATCGCTTGCTGTCGATGATCGTAAAGAGGAAAGTGCTGACATTCCAAAGAGCGGTTATTCAAATTACTCAGAGGGTTCGTCACTTGAAAATCCTAAGGGATATGCAGATAATAAATTCACATCCGGAGGTATAAATTCATAAACTGTTTGGCCCATATTTAGTGATGGCACTGGCAACCATCTGGCAAATTATTTCATTGGCTGTGAAAAGTGTTCTCAGTTGAAGTTTTTGAACCATATGAGAAATTAGTTTATTGCTACATCTTTTAAAGAACTTGGGTTGGAATAAAAATGAGGATTATGGAGCCAACTTGAATCAGTTTATCGTGGGGATTCTATAGATTTGAAATATAACTCCCCCACTGTATTTCGATATGCCTCTATTTGAGAACAACAATTGATCTTTTATTCATTTATGCAGCTACAGATGATACTGGTACCTACAGAAGAGCTGAAGAGATGCCCTTAAGTAGGGAACCAAGTATACAAGTTACTAACTCTGTTAATCCTGGCGTCGTGTGGCGAGCCTCATCATTGGGAGAAAGGTCACATACAGTCACACATGATTGGAAGGAGGTTCCGAGTGATGTTGGGTCAAGAACCCCTGATATGAGCCGGTCGCAACCACAGAAAGCTATGATTACCCAACGAGAAAGTAATGTGATGAATTCATCCTATTCCAGAGATGAAGCAAATTGGCAAACTAGTGAGGATCCTATTCTTAAGAGACAGCCATCTGGAGTTTTAGAGAGGGATTGTGAACCTAGGAAGTTGCCTGCTCCTGAGGACCTTCTCCTTCATTATAAAGATCCTCTAGGTGAAATTCAAGGCCCTTTTTCGGGGATTGACATCATAGGCTGGTTTGAGGCAGGATATTTTGGGATAGATTTAGAAGTTCGCCTTGCAAACGCACCCAAGGACTCACCATTTTCCTTACTTGGTGATGTAATGCCCCACTTACAAGCTAAAGCACGACCACCACCTGGATTTGGTATGCCAAAACAGGGTGAAATCTCAGATTTGTCAAACAGGCCTAATTTTAGCAGCTTTGGGAAGGTTCATACTGGTGCAAGTGAGATTGATATGATAAAAAATGAGCCAAGGCCAACAACAGAAGCTGAGAATAGATTTTTGGAGTCACTCATGTCTGGTAGCATAAGCAATCCATCCCAAGGTTGGGTTTTGACATACAGACATATTTTATTTAATTATAGTATAGTTTTGTTTGCTGAACTCTGAAAATAGTGTATTCGAGGGTTTTAATCAGTAAAACTCTCCCCCTCAGTTTATTCAATTTTTCTTATAGTATTTTCAAACATGCAGCTTAATTTGTCTTGTATGGTTTTGCTTTAGGTGTGCTAGGCTATCTTGCAAATAATTCCAGTAGCATTCCGGCGCCTGGAATAGAAAGTGGAAGTGATCTCTATCTCTTGGCCAAGAGAATGACACTTGAACAGCAGAGGTCATTACCAAAACCCTACCCATATTGGCCAGGGAGAGATGCTGTATCTATGGTTTCAAAGTCAGAGATCATCTCTGAATCAGCCACACCTCACGCAAAGCACCTCACATCATTGACTGACAACACTCTTCAGTTGCCTCGTTCACAAGGTGCTGATTTGATGTCCATCCTCCAAGGAATACCTGACAGGTCTGCTCCTGGGGTAAATAATAGTGTTGGTGGTTGGTCAAATTTCCCTGCACAAGGTGCCTTGAATCACCTTCAAGATAAGATTGAGTTACATCATTCTCAAAATTTTCCTACCCAAGCTCCCTTTGGGATCCAGCAACAGAGGCTGCAAACTCCAAACCCACCTTCCTTGACAAGTTTACTCTGTCAAACTATGGATAACCCATCTGGTATTTTAACACCTGAAAAGTTAATCCCATTCAGTTTATCTCAAGACTCCCAACTACTAAATATATTGCAGCAGCAGTATTTGATGCAGCAGCTACAATCCCAGGCACCAGTACCAACACAACAGATGTTACTGCTTGAGAAGATCATGTTGCTTAAGCAGCAACAGAAACAGGAGGAACAGCAACAGTTGTTACTGCAACAACAATTGCTTTCACAGGTTTTGCAAGAACATCATTCCCGGCAGCATTTTGGTGAACACTCTTATGGACATTTACAGGCTGCTACAAAGCCAACAGGGAATACATCTGTGGATCCTAGTCAACTTCAGCCATCATCCCAAGATATTATTCAGATTGGTTCACAGATACAACTTCCAAGCACCCAAGATGAACATGCCAATAATTTCATGGATCTCCCTCCACAAGTTACCAAGGATATCAGTTATGCTGTTAGTTCTGAATCCCCTCCTTTGCATCTGCCACACCAGATGTTTGATAGTATTGATCGGCAGAAGAGCTGGGGAACTAATGCCCCAGAACTGGTTAATGATGTCCAACAGTCTTTGCCAGTGACAACAATTGTCGAAAGCTCACACTCATTGGAAGTGAACATATCCTCCCAGCTGGCTTCTCTTGTGCAAGAGCCCCTCCTTGCTTCTGACTCCCGTGCTCTTACAGCAGAGCAGCCACTGGACTGTGTTCAGAAGATTGATGAAATTGTACCAGTTGTAACCCCAGTGAATGATGCAAATTGTGTATCCTTGGAGCACCTTGGAATTGCTACTCCTAGAACCTATAAAATTGATACACCTATTAATGAGGGTGTTCAACCCACTGCTGCCAGTGATGAACTGCAAGTTGAAAGAGAAAGAAGCAGTGATCAGCTGTCTGTGGTAAGAGAAGTTAAGAATGTTGAAGCTCGTGAGGTAAGAAAAGCTTCGGAAAAGAAGTCTAGAAAGCAAAAATCTAGTAAATCACATGCTTCTGACCAGGCAAAGGGAGTTGCGAAGGCTTCCTCTTCGGTGCAATTGAAACCATCTGAAACTGAAGAGGCAGTTGTTGGTGACACAAACACTTCTGGAGATAACCTTAATGGAAGATATCCAGTAAAGAGGGAAGAGAACAAATCCAGAATTGCCTCCATTGTCCCCATAATGGATTCTCACTATGCTAGAAGTTCTTCGGTTGCTAATGTTGGTGTGGTTGATGATGAAACCACAGAACACAAGGGTGACTCCAGACTTTCTGGTTCTTTCCCAGCGCAAAACACACCAACACAACCTGCACTACGTGCTTGGAAACATTCTCCTGGTTTCAAGGCTAAGTCATTATTGGAAATCCAACAGGAAGAACAGAGGAAGGCACAAACTGAAATGGCAGTCTTAGAGGTTACTTCTTCTGTCAACTCTATGAGTCTGTCGACTCCTTGGGCTGGGGTCGTGGCTAGTTTAGAACCCAAAGTTTCTAGAGAAAGTCAAAGAGATGCAGATATTGCTGAGTCAGCTGTTGACAAACCTGAAAATTCTGCAAATTCAAAGAGTAAAAAGAGCCCATTACATGATCTGTTGGCGGAAGAAGTTTCGGCAAAATCCAATGAAAGGGATGTAGATGTCCCGGACACTATTTCTACTTTTTCTGCTCATGTTACCACCACAAATGTGGACCCTATTGATGATGACAACTTTTTTGAGGCTAAAGAAACTAAAAAAAGTCGGAAAAAGTCTGCAAAAGCAAAGGGCACAGTAGCAAAAGTGTCAGATCCTCTTAGTACTGCTGATGTGCCTGTTGTTAGTGCAAGTCCTGTTGAGAAAGGCAAAAGTTCTCGCCCTGCAAAGCTGGAGAAGGAAGTATTGCCTTCAATTCCATTAGGTCCTTCTTTGGGAGATTTTGTTCCTTGGAGAGGGGAGCAAGTAAGCCCTTCCCCTGCTCCAGCTTGGTCTACTGATTCTAAGAATCTTCCTAAACCTGCATCATTAAGAGATATCCAAAAGGAGCAGAAGAGGAATTCCTCAGTCCAGCCCACAAATCCAATACCAACTCCTCAGAAATCCCAACCAAGTCAGTCAACACAAGGTGGTGGTTCATCATTGTCCATCACTGCATCTTCACCATCCAAGGTTGCTTCTCCCGTCCAGATTAATTCACATGTATCTTCTCAGTCAAAATATAAAGGAGATGATGACCTATTCTGGGGCCCAATTGATCAGACAAAGCAAGAAACAAAGCAGTATGTTCTCTTCCCTAACCCTTCCACTCCCCTTTGCGAAAAGAAAAAGAAAACACACTCACTTCATGCACTAAAAATTTTACTCTTGTGGAAGTGTTGTCCTGCACTTGCCAGAGTGAGTTGGAAAGTTGGGTCTATCTCTTGTTCTTTCAACTGCATTCTGGCTACAAAGATAGTACAACTAATAAGCTATCCTCTTTTGCCTTATCAAGAGCAGATAGGTACTACAGTCAGAGGGTGGTTTTATTTTGTAAAATGATAATAAACTAATAAGCTAAGTACTGCAACTTTTGGAATTGGTATGGGAATTTTTATTCCTATAAAAAACAAGACTTTTTACTAAATCAGTCATCCTTGCAAACAGAGAGAAGTAAATGTTTAGCCTTACTTTATATTTAATGAGATTCAGTAGCAATAACTAAATGGAGAACGTTTGTTGTGTTTTGTTGTAAATAGATATGATTTCCCTCATCTAGCAAACGTGGGCGGTTGGGGAACAAAAAGCACTCCTATTAAAGGAACTGCAAGTGGGGCATTAATTCGACAGAAGTCATTGGGTGGCAGACCTATCGAGCACACTCTGTCATCCTCTTCTGCCTCTGCTCAGTCTTCCCTTAAAGGGAAAAAGGCTACATTGACCAAGCATTCTGGTAAGTCATCCTAAGATGAGTAATGGTCTTTGTACAAAAATTTGTTGCTTTTAGCTACTTATCATAAAAATTTGACATCACATATGTATCTATCCTTTTATGCAGAGGCCATGGATTTCAGAGATTGGTGTGAAAGTGAGTGTGTTAGGCTTATTGGGACGAAAGGTATTGGTATTCTGCTACTTGTTTTAGATGATGTTTTAAATTATATCTATTTTAGGTAGAAGTTAATATTTGTATATCCTGTTTTCTTTTGTTATAATACGGAGCACATCGATTTTCAATTTCAGCTTCTCTTTTCGGCCTAAGTTGACGCCCTTCTAATGACTGCTTGTCCTATTTCTAATTCTGTGAATACTCATTGATTTTGGCATTTTAATCTTACCAACTTGTGCCTCTTTTCTAGATACTAGTTTCTTGGAATTCTGTTTGAAGCAATCTAGATCCGAGGCTGAGATACTTCTGGTAGAGAACCTTGGATCATTTGATCCTAATCATGAGTTCATTGAAAAATTTCTCAACTATAAGGAGTTGTTACCAGCCGATGTACTTGAGATTGCCTTTCAAAGTCAAAATGACGGGAAGTCCACAGAGTTAGGCGCCAGAAATGTGAATTCTGGCAATACAGGTGCTGGTGACTTTGATCAGGATGTTGCAGCCGGCCTGGATGGGTCTTCAAAGGGGGGAGGCAAGAAGAAGGGAAAGAAAGGGAAGAAGGTGAGCCAGGCTGTTTTGGGATTTAACGTCGTTAGTAACCGAATCATGATGGGTGAGATTCAGACATTAGAAGATTGATAATTTTGACCTTTTGAGAGATCACATTGGATGAGATTCAGGCAGTAGAATATTTTTGGCAGATCGGTGTAAATAATTTTGGGTAAATGTTTTCAGGTAGGATTTTTTTTATTACCTCCTTATAGAGCAACAAGCAGCAGCAGCAGTAATTTAATCCTGCTCAAGCGATTTTGTGAGGTAATGTCAATTGCCGTAAAATGGGTGGTATTTTTATCAGAGGTTTATTACAATAGCAAGTCTAACTTTGATCACAGAAAAGGTGACGCTCATGCATCTAGAAATTTCAGATTTGAATAAAATAAAGTATTTCTAATAATACGAAGGCCACTTTTGCTCCTCCAATTTTTCCAGCAGGTTGAAACATAAGCAAAATTCCTGTCCATAATACTAGGACATTACATTTGACGAAGCATTAATCTTTTTTAACAGTTACGAGATTAATACTAGACAAAATTCATCTGAAGATTCAAGCTGCCACCCCACTTATTCAACGATAGAAAAGGAAAAATCAGACATCAGCTATTGTAATTGATCTCTGATAATTGCCATTTCCTCCGAACTTGAAGCAGTACGAGAGATTGCAGTGCAATGGCAACTAGGACTGGAAATTCCCATTTAGGTTGGTCCCAGTTGCAGCAATATCTTTCTTTTTAGCAGCTTGTTTAGAAGTCCTTCTCCCTTGATTGCTGCTCTGGACAATCTAGCAGCATGACAAGTATGAGAAGCCATTGTCAGTGAATTATGGATCCTACTCTTTGGATTTCAAACTTCAATCGAAACTCATGTAAGAACTTCCAAGTCCTCACTGAAAGGTCTAAAATAAAACTCGACAAGAAAAAATACCCAAAAAACGCAGAAGAAAAATCCAACACAATCCTCCTTTTGTTTTCTTTTCCCAAATAGGGAGAAAAAGAATCATAAAACCAAGCTCTTTCGATCACATTCAAGGCTATGGGGCAGATCAAAATCATATAAAAAGAACAACATAAAGGAAAATGAGACTGACCTTTGATTGAGGCAATGGGGAATCAAGATTTACAGAGCGCATAGATAATTTGGCAATCTCAGACATAGCGGTATCTCGAACTCCAGGAACATCACTTGATAAATATTCATAAGCAGCCTCAAAAGCTTCAAGCCAAAACCTCGGCAAACGAACGCTAGCGCTATGCCTGTAAATATTCCACATCTTCCTCACCACCTTCTCTCTTTCCTCCAATTCCTATTTAACAAAACGACTCAAATCACCAAGAAAATCAAACAAAATCCAAAGAGAAAAAAAAAGTGGAGAGATTGATTGCTTACGAGGACGTCGAGATCGTCGTGGACAGAGAAGTCAGAGTCATCAGAGAATCTAGTAAGATCACCAGAAGACCATTTGAGAGAAACAGAGCCAGTAAACATGGACCAGAAAGCAAGCAAGAGAATTGCAGCCAAGACCCAGAATTTATATCCACTTTTACCAAAGAAAGCAACTGCAGAGCTATCTTTCTTCACACTTACTGTTGCTTGTTGCTGTGAATGGATTGCAATTGACAGAGCTGTCGGTGAATCTTGGTCCTTCATTTTCAAATCTCAACCACAACTTTGAAAGTTCCCTGTTTTGCTAAAGGAGAGCTGAGAGTAGAGAGAGGAATTAGTAGTTTGTATTATTAGAGCAGAGGGTAGGTGAAATGTCATAACAACAATGGGACGAGAAGACCGGTTTAGCTTTTGGCAACCACCACCAATGCTGATTTGATTTTTTGGTGGATCCGACATTGAAGTCTTACCACCCTTTGACCACCGCGTTTCCTTAAGTTGACTTTTACATCGTGACGGTGCTAACAGATTAATTATAAGAATTTTTTTTTGGATGTTTTTCCATTTGTCTTTGATCAGCTGTACCTGTTTAAGAATTTTGAAGAATGAAAAAGAATGGTGAGTGTGATTTGATTGTTTAAAATAGCATCCACTGTTTAAACAATTACTATATGTTTCCTCACTCATTTTTTTAGTCAAGAAATTTGATCCACCCGAGGTTTGGTTCAACAAGTCAAATACTATCACAAATTAAACTCTGAATTAATTTAATCGTTTTGGGGATCTAAAGAAAATTTTCATATATTTTACAGGTATATAGTACAATAAAGTGACAGAAAAGTCAAAACCCTATCATAAACTCCTAACCTTCCAGTAAGGAAAAGCGTCAGATTGAAGTCCTGAAATAGGAATGAATATTGCAAGAACAAAGGACGGATCTTTGTCCCCTGTCCTTGAGGGTGAACATGGTGTGGGAACCACCAGAGACGTGACTTGCAACCAAAGATTACAGCCACTCTATTGTCAGGCTTTGTCTCAGATGTACAACATTTTTAAGATAAAGAGCCATCGGGTTCTGCAAAAAGATTTAAAGCACCATATGCAAGACCAGCACCATATGCAAGACCATCCCAGTCCCAGGAAGCTCCATAATGCTTATCCAGCATCGTGGAAGCTTTCAATTGTGGGCTTATGGGGCTTCCACCATCCTTCAGGACAAGCACTAAGCACGGGCTTACCAGCCACACTATTAGGATTCCAACTAGGGCGGAAAGGCCCACAAGCTAGGCTTTTACAACATCAAAGATTACAAACATCAAACATTTTGCTCTGCGTCTTAGCTCCCCAACTAGAGAGTTTGTCGGTTCAGTTTTTTAGAGTACAGACTTCAAACATCAATAATTTTTTGTATTTTCATTAATATGATCAGTAAAACGGTCCATCCACCCTAGCATATCAAGCTACAACGTGAATTTTGTACTGATTAGTTTATACATAGACAATCAATCAAAGCTATGGGCAAGGACACAAAGAATGAAGCCAATATCAATACTTCATTAATAGATCTCTATTGAATTACATTCAATCTGTTGAAGTAAACAAAATGGTAAAACTTAAAGCAACTAAATTTATCTTCAATTGCATTACTTCTCGTTTGGCAGAACCAGCAGTGCCGTGGGAGAGGCTCCCTATCGCCGCACTGCCCTTCAATTTTTCATTAGACTTCAGTGAAGAATTAAAGGACTGGTGTGGTGAAGAGCCCTTAATACGGCATTGCCTTGTGCTCCCAAACAGAACCCCTAATCATTTGAGTACTTGACTATTCTCTAACCTAACCAATACTTCAATCTCCTGTTACCAGAAAAATACAAGTCTCATGATCGCCTTAAAACCAAACATGAGCTCAGAGCTCTCAGCCTAACATAAATGTTAATAAAGATTACACAGCTGAAAATCCAGTGGTGTTGATCAACTGGAAACGAAGTCTTCACAATCTTACAATCTCCGTCTCAAAAAACTTCTGCATAACATCCACACGGTCATAATTTCTTTGAAAATCAGTGCAAAAGTTCTCTCTTAATCCATTTAGAAACAAAGTAGATTGGTAGCAACTGCTATAAAAGCACTTGTTAAGATTACCATTTAAGCAAATATCTACATCCAATGCATGAAAAATCATCATAACAATTGTGAACAGAGGCATTTTATATGAAAATCATCATAATTGATAACAAGACTCTAGATGCATATCAATCATCATACAGAAGTACAGAACAACAAGGTCACAGAACATTTTAAGGACCAGAAATCAGGTGATATTTTTCTTCCATGAAAACACAAAATATTTACTAAACCCTCAATAGACATTCCAACTAAAAGAAAGAACCACCCACTTAAGTAAAACCTTTGCAAATTTGAATAATTTTCAGGAGTTATATTTCATCATAGAAATACAGCATTGCTCAGATGATGCATAGCTAATCATAGGCTAAAATTCATAAGTCCGGACATAATTAAAGCGACATCATTGTATCAGCTTCATATCATAAACTGAAAAAAAAATAAAAAACAGAGATATAATTAAAACTCAGAGAAATTCCACAAGTGGAAAATTGCAGACATACAACATGGCATCAGATTCAGACCGCCCGTCTGCTTCTTCTCATCATTGAAAATTCCAATCAATTCATAATTAAAAAAAAAAAAAAAACTCTTTCAAAGTTTAAAACTTTATAAACAAAAAAGGGTAAAAACAGGATCTTGATTTTGCTAAAATAAAAAGCCAAGGCATCAGATAATAAGCGGAGTTTATTAGTCTACATTCATATTTCAGTGTGTAGGATAAGAAACCTTGCATCATCGGCCTTCACTTTCAAATTCCAACCACAAATTCAGAAAAAAAAATGAAAATTAAATAAAAAAAATTGGCATCAGAATATCAATAGGCGGAAATTAGAATCTACACGGTTCATCGGAGTGTAGGATAAGATAAACATTCATTCCTTGCCATCATTAAAAGGCTTCTACTTGGATTTATAAACTCAATTGAATCGAAGAAGCAAACAAAAGAAACATATACAAAGAAGCGGAGAAAATTGATAAACGAAAGGAGAAACGGCTTGACTGCTTGCGTAGTTTAAATAGGGTTTACATGAATTAGGGTTTGTCGATGAACATAATTTTACTGGGAAGTGTCGACTGTTTGATTCAGCGGCGCCTTATTTGGGCCTCTCGTGGGATTTGATCAAATGATGGGCCAATGTGGGCTGATGGGGGCCGTTATATCTTAGACAACGGAGCCCAATTTTAAGCTTTTCCTGTGCTCGAACAAGTCCAAAACTTGTGATGTACTGGAAAGTCTTGAAACAGCGGCTCCTTTTATATGAGCCTTCGAGCTCACGAAGTTCTGTTTGATGCTGGGGCTGAAGTCCCAACTGGCCTGAAATCCTTCGCTGCCCATGGACCTCTAGGATTTGAAGTTAATTTTTTGGGATAATATCTTATTTTACCCCTAAATTATTGAAATTTTTTAAATATGATTCTTAACAAAAAAATTTTAATCAAGTATCTAAATTTCATTTTCACATACGAAGTTATCTCAATCCCTTAAGTCATGTTTGATATATAAAATTATTAATAAGATAAGATATAATTATTCTATATCATATTTGACTTGTATATAAAAATATGGATATGAATTGTAATGAAGATTAATATGCTCTTTGTATAGTATTATTCAATTATTTTTAAATATAGAGGATTATTTTTAATCTATAATATTAAACTTACATATTTAATTATATCCTTAAAAATTATATCAATAACTTAAATTTTATAAACTTTGAAAAAAAATAATTTTTATAAATAAATAAATTATCATATCATAATCATTGTACACAATAAACACAAAAAATATGATATTATTTAATCTAATATTATCTTATCTCATCTTATCATAATATTGTGTACCAAATATGATCTTAATACAGTTAAATGACATTAATGAGGTATTCAAATGTTGATATGGATGACACATAGCTATCATGTGATCTAAAATGTGATTATCATGTGTCATTTAAAAAAATAAAAAAAAAAGTTTTTAAACTAAAATTTATAAGAAATTTTTTTTTTTTTTTTAGAAAGACATGTGACAACTACATCATTATCATATGGCAATCACGTGTCATTCACATAAACATTTAAGTACGATGTTAATATTATCTAACAGTATTAAGGGGTTCGGGCAACTTGATACATGAAAGTAAAATTTAAGTATTTTTATTTAAAATTTTTTTAGTTTAAATACTATATTAAAAAAAAATGTAATAATTCAGGAGACAAATATAGTATATCCAAAATTTTTTATCATTTCTCCATCATGCCTAGTTGTTATATAATAGTAATTGGTCAGTTGCAAGAGGCAGAAACTTCTCCATGGACAAGCCATGAATATTTTGATGCCATCAATTTCTTCATTCATCCACCTTACATTATCATTCTCTCCATACTAATAATGTCTTGCATAAGTTTTGCCATAATGCGCTATGTTGATGGCATCAAATTTTCTGTTATCCTCCATTTGTGACTAATTGCCCAGAAATTAAGCATCATCATTTTCTCCAGTGTCCTTTGTCCTTTGGAGTCTTACATCAGTGAGGCTATTGAAAAAAGTTGAGCTAAGATGGTTTACCCATTAGCCAGGAAGGTTATAGGTTCTCTAATGAAATTATAACGAATTAATATTGCAAAACATGCCATGATATTTTAGAGTTATTTAATGTATTATCGGCATATAGATTTTATATATTATTAATAAATTAAATGATAATATTTTATTAATAAATAATATTTAAAAATTTAAAATTTTTTAATTTATTCATTGATAAAATATTATCATCAAATTTATTTTATTAATAAAATTATATCATTCGATTTACTGATAATATATAATGCATCAAATATAAATCCATTGTTTTACATGATGTAAACGAATACCAAAGTAAAATACAATGTAACCCATGGCCATGTCCATCTTTGTAAAAATTTTAACCAATAATATATTACTATAACATTTTAATTTTATCTTTATCTCTTTCCCTAATAAATGAAAGAGATAAGTTAGGTTTTTTTTTTTTTTTTTTTTTTTTTACAGTGTGATGAGAGGTTATTTTAATCGTATTGTGATGTTGTTTTATAATGGAATATCTAAAAGTTCATAAACGATGAAAAATCATATGACTATGAACTTTTCTAGAAGTGTGAACTTTTCTAGAAGTGTGAATGAAAGAATAAAAGGTTTGTAAAACAAATATAGGAAATGAAGTAACCATGTGCATCATTTGGTAAAGTTATCGATAATAATATTACTATTTAAGTTTTTAAGATTATTATTATTATTAATATTATTATGATTATCGATAAAATTTTTATTCGAATGTAAATTTAATTTAAATTAATTTATATAATTATTTTTAAAAAATATCGTTTGATAAATTTAAATTTTAATATTTATAATTATTTTATATTTTTATATTATGATATTAAAAAAATATATAGTTATATATCTTTTTATTGATTATATTAATTTCTTAATTTTTTAAACACTATTAATTATTTAAATATATTGTAACAAGATACATGATAGTAATTTCTTTAATTCTGTTGGAGAAATTCCACGATGTATGAGAGAATTTTTACTTTAATACAAAAAATAAATGATTTTAAAATTCGAGCAAGGAAACCAAAAAGTTATAGTAACGGGGCTCCGGCCCATTAGTCTGCCTCCTTAGCTTGTTATCAAGACTCAAAATTCCATAATCCTCGAGGTAGGCCACTGGAAAAGCCCGGTTCGATTGAAGGCTCGAGCCGCCTAGCTGAAATAAGATGCGCCCAAAGAATAAGGCTATGATTGGTTTTTAAAAAAATGTTTTATATTTAATTTATATTTTTTTAAAATAGTTATTATTTTTTATTTTATTTTTTATAAAAAATATATTTGATAAATGAAAATAAAAATTGTTTTTAAAATATACAAAAATAAAAAATAATATTATTAATGATATTTAATTATAAATAAATATTAATTAATAATATTTAAAAATATTTAAATATGATAATTTGTAAAATAAAAAATATATACATATCTTATTTTCATAATTAAAAATAAAATTTTTTTTATATATTTTAACTCATTTTTAGTTTTTTTTTTTTTCAAATTTTGTAATCATTTTTAATTATTAAACAGATTTCAATCATATTTTTTATTTTCAAAAATATAATAATAAAAAAAAACTCTGTTATCAGTTTTTTTATCCAAACACTCCTAAATTTTCCCGCACGCAAAATTACAAAAGCCAAAAAGAAAAAAAAAAAGAAGGCCATCGACAGTTCCACCAACCTCTCTCTCTCTCTTATCTCGGTTCCTTGTATCTTCCGAAAGAAATGAAGGCGTCTTTGAAAGGCAGATACACAGATGACAAGAGTACCGCTGCTGTAACTCTTGCCGTCAACGCCGGCAATGTCAAGCTACGCGCCTCCATGACTGACGCCACGGTCGTCAACGGTCCCAGCCTGAACGGCTTGACTTTAGCCGTTGAAAAACCTGGCTTCTTCATCATCGACTATGATGTCCCCAAAAAGGCACGCTTAACTTGAAAAATCAAATTTCCTTTAAACTACATCTTTAAGCAATAATTGATCTGTTAATTATTTGAATTTTTGCATTACTTTTTTGGGGGTAGGATTTTCGCTTTCAGTTTATGAACTCAGTTAGGGTTGCGGAGAAGCCGTTGAAGCTCACTTATATTCACGGCAGAGGGGATAACCGGACGGTGGTGGACGGTGCACTCGTATTCGATTCTGCTAACAAGGTGTCGGCTAATTACATGCTTGGTACGAGGAACTGTAAGCTCAAGTATAGTTACGTGCACGGAGGGGTTACGACTTTCGAGCCGTGTTATGATTTGGGAAAGAACGCGTGGGATTTTGCAATTTCGAGGAGAATATATGACGATGTTTTTAAGGCAACGTATCAGATATGGAGCAAGGATTTGGCGTTGGAGTGGTCGAGAAATTCAAAGTTTAATGGAACTTTTAAGGTAATTGCCTAGACATTTCGTCCTTTATCTTTTGTTTGA
Source organism: Durio zibethinus (assembly GCF_047325235.1). Taxonomy (NCBI): domain Eukaryota; kingdom Viridiplantae; phylum Streptophyta; class Magnoliopsida; order Malvales; family Malvaceae; genus Durio; species Durio zibethinus. The sequence continues at coordinate 1,806,280 of NC_143181.1, forward strand.
TTTTTTTTAATTGAAATTGAGTGTTTCCATTGCAAGGTACTCTTTGGGTTCTGTTTGGGTTCATTGTAGTAGTCTTGAAATCTGCCATTCTTATTCTGAAATCAGGTTTTCAAACTGATGTAACTAATTAATGTAACTCTGGGCCTTAAAAAAAAAGTTTTTTCTGAAGTGATTGATGTGTTAGCGAAATCATAATTTTAGAGGGCAGAGGTGAATTAAGGTTTCATAGGATAACTGGTTAAACACTTGCATTTCAAAATACTATTTCTTTCCCGTTTTATTATGCATTTGGTGAATTAAGCTACGGGTCATTTTAAGTAAAGAATTTGGTGGGAATGAACTATTTATGTTATATGAGGACGGAATTGAGTGGAAGAATGAAAACTGAAGTAATATGAAGATTATGAAGTTTGAATTTGAGAAGACATTTTCTGCAAGAGGATGTTTTTTAAAAGACAGCTTTTTGTTGTGGTTCTAAGGAAGATAAGTAGATAATTGTTGTTTCCTTACATTCTCCAATTACTAGAGACTTTAATCTTATGTTTTTTGAAGAGGATGTAGAATGTAGTCATTGCAACTCACAGCTGGAATGCTGCTTGAAATGTTGAGGAGAGCTTGAAGCAAGCAAGGCTTCGGATTGCTTGATCATTTTGCTTATGTCTGTCTTGATGTGCATGTTATTTCTTTTTGTTTAAGGCAAGGCTTTTATTGAGTGATCCAGGCATTTGTAGAATAAGATAAACTGCCAGTGTTTCTCATTACTTTCAACTAACCAAATAATGATATCAAAGTTGAAGTGAGGTCATGTTGCTTTAAGGCAGTGACACTGGTGGTTTATTGGGAGGCTGTTCATACTGATGCAATCCTTATACTGCATCAGTGTGAACAATTACTTTCTTGGCCTAAGGAGATTAATGGTCGCATGTGTTCTTTGGTAAGGAGTGGATGTATTGTAGAGAGGACCATCCTATATGGAGATTTACAAGAGGATCCTTTGTGGTGACGGGAGACAAGGTCCCAATTAAGGTTGCTTTCTTTGCTTGGGAGGCAACCTAGAAATGAATTTTGACATTGGCAACAATCCAAAACAGGGGAAAATTCTGCCTAATTTAATAATGTTCTATATAAGAAAGCTTCTGACTCAATTTGTAGTCTCTTCTTACTTGCTTTGTCAGATAGGTTTGATTATGCAATGTTAGATATTGCTTGGTTCAACTGATGAGGCTTGGAAAGTTGTACCTTCTTATATAAATGGGAGAAAAGTTGTAGATTCGGTCCCTCCATTTGGTTGTTGTGAAGAGAAAGAAACGGAAGATTGATTGAGGGGAAGAATTACCCATGTTGAAAGCTCTTAGATAATTGGCTTTTCACTGTTTACTTATTGGCAGGAATTTGAATACAGCCAGGATGCTCCGGATTTTTTTTTTTGGATAAAGGATGCCATTGGATCTCATAGATCTCTTTTCTGTAGAAATTAACTTGTAGAGTCTTTTAGTGATTTTGTGTCAGAAAAAGAAAAAAAATGGAGCAAAAACTCCTATTGTACGAATAATACTGAAACTTGTTAAAATTGTTTAGAGTTTTATAAACATGGTATGTTGAATTATTCTCTGTTGGTGAGAAATTAAGGTTTGCTGACTTAATACGATATTTTGACATGACAACTTCTTAGTTATTGATCTAACAACTTGATGTAAGGTACTTTAATCCTTGCCTGAGATGATTTCTAACCATGGTTATTTTTTTTCCCAGATTTCAGCATCTGTCAACCTGGCTGAAGAATCTAAGATCCCCAAAATTATTGCTGAGAGTACCTGGGATTTGGAAATGTGATTTGTTCTCCATTCTTATCCATTTGCGTGTTTGAATTATATACATTTGGACAAACAGCTTTACTTAAGCCTTCAATAGTTTCAAAACATGGTTTTGCTCCGGTCTTTGGTGGGCTCATTACTTGGATAATGACAGCTCTGTTGTGTTGGTTATACCAGACTTGTATTACTTATTTATCAAATTATGAATATCTGGTCCTCATTCTTGCAAGACGTTGTTATTTGTTAGACTTTGTTTTCCCCTTTTATGATGAAAATACGCCGGTCATTAAACCAGAAAGACTTTTTTGTAGTTCTCTTAGACTTGGCTTGTGAAGTGAAGATTGAAGGAAATCACGCAAGTAGTTGCTCAAGGAGTGTTGAGATGTGAGAACAAGCTTGTTGAAGTTTAGGTTGCATACCATCGGCTAGAGGTTAGAAAAAAAAAAAAAAAAACTGAAAGCCAATTTAAAAGCGTATTATTAGATTCTGATCAGTTTTTTTTTTTTTTTTTAATTTGATTAATATTAAATTTGGATGTTAAATATATATTAAGTTTAAATCAAATTTTAGATGGAAAGGAGAAAATTTAAAAAAATCCAATTAAATCAAATTATAAATTTGTATTAATTTTTATATATAGTTTATATTTTTATAAAATAATAATTTTTTTATCAAAATTTATTTAAATATATTAGAATTTTATATTACAATAATATTAAAAAATTAATTTTTAAAAATTAATAAATCAAATTAAATTTTTATAATTTATAATATTAAATAAATATTTTAAAAAATTGTACCGAATTCATTTCGATATAAACCCTTATCACTCTCACGTTCGGCTCATTTTCAAGCTAATGCAAACTTTTTATCTTCTCGGATTCTAATTGGTACCTATATAAAGCCTGAAATTATCAGGTCAAACTTATGCTGCTTTGTTGGAACGTGCTCTGGAATTTGGGCTTTGCAATGCTTCCTGGAAGCGGAAAATGAAGCAGGCCTTTTGAGGGCCTTTAAGGAAAATTAAGAGCCTTTTGACTTGAGATCCAAAATTCAATAAAATCGAAGTGCTTCAAATTCAGTAGCCAATCCAAAACAAATCGCGCCCCTTCCCAATTGTCCCCAAAAATACTTTTAAATGCATTTGCCGCCTTCATCCCATTACATCCCACTTTTGCCTCCAGTTTATAAGTTTTCACGAACCAGTCTTAGATCCACATACCTCTACGCCTTTCATATCAATCAAACAAAATCATTACATTCTCTCCGCCGCCTACGTCCGGGAAGAGATGAGAGCCGCCGAGATGGGCAGCGACGAGGATCTAGAACTACTTTCGCCTTCCGACGAGACATCTTCTCCTGTTCAAGAAAGAAAGTTAAAACGATTGAAGAAGGTCAAAGCGGTTGTGGAGAATCCGTCCCAATTTGAAGCCCTAGATTTCGACACATCCAAAGGCCAAGCTTTTGAGGATCCGAAATCGGGATCTGGGTTCGACGGTTCTGAAGATGAAAATGAATTGAGTTCCGGCTTTGATGAGTTACGGGTTGAGGAAAACGGGTTAGGTTCTGTTGCTAAGCGGACGTTGGATTTTGATTCCCTGAACGAGCAAGTTGATGGAGAAGGTGAAGATCCGAGCCAAGAGTTGGAAATTAGGGATTCAGAAAGGAAGGAACCGGAAAAGAAGCGACACAGTTTTGATGAACTGGAGAGTAAAGAGAAGAAAAAGAAAAAGAGAGTGAAAGGTGTCAGCGATGAGGAGATGCCCATGTTACCAGAAAGAACAGCCAAGGTACGGAGACATATTTCTCTTGTTTTTAGGTTAATAATAACAATATAACACAATCTTTTTTTTTGTTACAGGAAAGAAGAGAACATCTTGCCCAACTTCGTGCTGAATCTCAAAGACTGCTACGAGGTATTATAAACAAGCTTGGTTTATGTAAACTTATGTTTGTAATTACATAACAGATTTGAATTAGTAATATTTTAACTCTTGACTTATGTATTACTTTGGGTTAGACACTAGAGATGCTGCATTTAAGCCAGCACCATTGGTTCAAAAACCCATATCATCAATTTTGGAGAAGATTCGACGAAGGAAGCTTGAGGTTTCAAAAAAGTGGGTAATGAACTTTATCTTTTGCCTTTATGGTAACTCAGGCTTGGTCCTATTGAAGTCTTATAGATATTTTACACGTTTTGCCAAGATGGTTATGATAAGTTGCCACTTTTGGCAGGACACATTTTTTTGTTGATGATCATGATGGTAATTCATGCAACGATATGGTGGAGCTTGAACTAAAAGATGTTGCTAACGAGGAGAGAGGCAATGAAAGGCCTATCGAAGTTGAAAGTGAGAAGGTAACTTCAAATCATGGGATTTCAGATACCTTGTGTGCTGATGAAATAAAGAATGCTGTGAATGTCTCAAGTCATAAGAATCTTTTGCCACAGATTGTGAGTTATTCATTTTGTATGTTAACAATGAATCTGATTATTGCATGTTTGAAATTACATAGATTTTATGATTTAACGTTTTGCTATCAAATTTTTGGTATATGTTAAGTTTCAATTGCATAGTGTATGAGCAAAATTTTGGTATATGTTAAGTTTCAATTGCATAGTGTATGAGCTTGCATCCTTTTGATGTTGGGGAATGATGTTTCTTGTAGTGATGCTTAAATTGCATGTGATTGTCAGTCTGATAAATTCAGGTCAGATGAGTTTTTGCATCATGTTGAGGTAGACTTGTTTGTGTTCTGATGGTACCACCTGTTAATTACAGGCTGTTGGTGAGGAAGAACCCAAAAAAACATTTCGAGCTCCTGTAAATGATACTCAGGTTTCTTTTCTCCCTCTCATATCTCATTGGTTAAAGAAGTGCCACTTATGAAATCTAATTGCTTGTCTCTTTGCATATTCTAGGATCTATTTTCTGATTCCCAAACAAGTGATACTAAACATGAGCTTGCGGAGGAGACCCCTACTAGCCCTTTAGAAGAAGTTCTGGCACCATCATTGCTTGCTTTGAACTTAAAGCTTGACTCTGCTCCTCCTGATGACATGTAAATCCTGCAATTTTTCTTTTATTTGTTTTGAGAATGATGTCATTTACTTTCAGTGGGCTTATGATCTACATTCATAGCACCATTAGTTCTCAGAATAGTGCTTCTCTACGGAAGCTTTCTTCCAATATGTGTGACAACTCCATCTATCAGCGTTTTGCCACATTTTCATTATCTTTGCTTATTATTGTTTAGCCAATGGAACAAGCCTAGCAATTTTTTTCTAAGTTAGTTTTACGTTTATACATGAGAACTAGCTTGGAATTGGAATGAAATTGTGATATGCGAAGGCAACTTATTTTGATTATTTTCATGTTATCTTGAAAAAAGAATCAATCATTGCCCATTATAAATTCTGTTTGCTCTAATATGTACAATTTATCACCTTGTTTCTTGTAGGTCATCTGAAGAGGAGGATAATGACAAAGAGAACATTGATCCACAGCCACAAGAGTCTGTTGATTTGTCTCCAACACCTAGTGGTGATCCAGTTAAAGCATTTGTTGATGAAGAAGCTGAAGAAGAAGATGACAGTGACAATGACTTACTTCGCTTCCAAGGTGACGATAATGAAGATGAAGATTGTGAAGATTTAGAAGAGCTTAGGGATATGATAGCAACTGGATATGAAGAAAAGCAAAGTGATATTGAAAGGCGAATGGAACTCCATCAGAAGTTGCTTGATCAGCAGGATGCTGCTAAAACAGAGCACTTTTTGCGGAAATGGGGTCCGAAGCAGAGAGAAACAACCCTGCTTGATGAGGAAGGATTTGAGGAAGATGATGAATATGATGAAGAAGAGGATTTTCTTGAAACTACAGAAGATTTTCCTCCTGTAAATTTACGCATGCATATAAACAAGATAAAGGAAATGATACCACAAATGTTTACAGATAAGGATGACATGTACATATCATCTGATGACGAGGAAGCAGAAAAAAAACTCGTTGAACAGTGCTTGTCTGAGAAAGCTGTGAGTTGTTAGCAATTTTCGATTTGAGCATGAATAACCTTTTTCTGTTCCACAAGTATGCATCTTTTGTTTCTTTATTGCTCTGATCACGAGATAGGAACTAAATTAAGTGGCATGCAACAGAATCAGCAGGTTGAGCTCTTGCCACCAATAGAGGATGCAAAGTCCAAAGAGCTCTTTGGTTATATAAAGAAGGTGAATGATATGCCTGACACCAGAAGAAAAGCCAAAACGTCATGTAAGCTTCTTGTCAACAAATTTATCTTTGATAAAGCTATTTGCATTTTCCCTGCCGAGGTTGTCTTGCTATAAATAACATTTTCTAATGGCCATTACCGATCTTGATTTTGGCAGCCTTTTCTAACATGCTGTTCATGGGAAAAAATGGGAATGCGTCCTCAAAGGTGAGTTATTTTGCAGCCTCTGGATATCGAGTAGGTTGGCATTTCTTATAAGAAACTGTGATGATTTGAACAAAGTGGCTTTTAATGTAAGTAGCTTCTAATGGTGATATAGTTCAGCGTGCAATAATCTAACAGATTATTTTTCGTTGATTTCACTCCCAGATTTTGCTGTATAACTGTGCTTCATGCCCATTCTATTTGATGCAAGCTTCTTTGGCTTCTAATATAATTTAGCATCTAGTTTCAACTCCATTTGGGGGCTATTGAAGCTGTCCTTTATCTCCCTGATAAGATGTTTCCTTCTCATCTCAAGCATGATAGGATCCTCGCTTTTACACCATAAGCATAATAGGATCTTAGTCATCCCTTTTTTTTGTGATCATATGCCTATATGTGGATGAGTGGAACATTGTAGAACTGGATTTCAATTTTTAAAACAACTAACTTTTACTTTATCTTTGGTAAATATTGTAGTCATCTTTCATAGGTAGGGGTTCAAATTGTTCTATACCATCATCTTGCAAGAATGGATCAGGCGTCTTACGCTCTTTCGTATTTGAACGGGAAGACAGTAATAGCAAAAGCACAGTCTCAATGGCAGAAAATTCTTCAGATGTGGTACGCTTAATTACTGCAAATTTTGTAGCTTTTGCCATTTTTAATTCACTTTTGAATAAATGTATGAAGTCTGGAAATTGTTTTGATTCCTGCAATAACAAAATTTTGTTTATCTATGCAATGAAAAAAGGACAAAAAGGAAAGCTTTTTGTTAGTTAACTGACCTAAATAATTACAATCTGATCTCAATGCAAACATTCAATTGCTGTAGCTGTGCTGCCATTTCTAAAAATATCTTTGTTTTTAATTGGATTCATTTCCAAATGCCAGATTCAAAAGGAGAATCGGCCAACGAAAACTGCATCAGCCAAGTTTAGCAACTCACAAATCAAATCAAGTGCTCCACCTAGAAAAGATGAAACAGAAACGACTTCAAGAGCTCAATTATTGGAAATATTAAGGCGTTCCTCGCTGCATGCAACTCACTGCACTCGTAATAGTATTGTTGGCCACACTGAATCCATATTTGCTGCATTCAAGTTGGAAAAGAAATCAACGGGACATAAAGCCAATGTATCTGTAAAGACTCTCTAGATTATTTCGGCACCGAACATTTGATATCAAATGCGATGGATGTATTTGTGCGTTAACTTTTGCTAAATTTGACCCTGTGGATACAATGTCGGAGGTCGTAAAATTAATATTGCATTGGCTTGATGGCTTCTCTCAGCAAACAAGAAGAGTAATCAAATAATTTGTTTTTTAGGATTAAATTAAGAATGTAAATGATATATTTATATTCGTAAATTATTTAAATTTAATTTGATTAAAATTAAAATTTGATTTAATTATTATCAAATCAAATTTGAATTTGAATATTTCAATTTGTTGATAAAATTAAATTTTAATATTTTTTTACTTGATTTAAATAATTTTTAAGTTTAATTAAAATTTTATATTTTAATATATTTTAATTAACAAAATATTTTAAATTCAAATATAAATAATTAATTGTAAAAATTAAATTTAATTGAATAAATTTAATTTTTATTTTAAATCTAATTTAAATTAAAATAATAAAATTTGATCGAATTTAAGATTAATTTCGAATTTTAAATTTAAAGTAAAATTCAAGTGGTGAAAATCAAATGCAGGACAAAAACATTTCAAGAGGCTGAAAATGGTCCAAAACTCAAAAGTCCTAAGTTTTTGTTTTTAACTAACGTGTCCTGCTACAATTGGGTCTCGACAAAATTACAGGTAGATAAGCTGACTGAATCATACTCTTTATATATATATATATTTCTTTTGCCTGGAAATCCGAATTGCTTGCCCTAACTCGTCCTACACAGAACAAACGCTAGTCAAAACGTTATAACAGTAGTGTCTTTACTAGCCATCTCTTCAATCTTCCCACTTCAGATTCATCAAATTATCCAAACCCAGGTCCAAAAAACACTGGTAAGATCTGCAATTCAGACAGGGTTTGATTAATAATGGCAAAGCATTGAATCAAAAGTCTTCAAGCTTTTCCTTCACATGGCAAATCCCCACAAAGGCAGGTTTTTTCTCTTCTTTTTTCTTTTCGTTTTTACATCACCACCACTTCTAATAGCTTTTGTAAACTCTAACTCTGTCCCAATCCAACACGAGCATGGCCACGATCAGATTCCTCATCATGAACCTGAACCTCGGAGTTCACTTGATTTTAATCCCCAGGAAGTTTTATTACATAAACTTGAAGAGTTAGTAAGAAATCTTAGTGAAGTAGTTTCTAGATTAGAATCCAAATTATCAGAGTCTTCAAAAGTTGATGACAGGCGTAGTGTTGACAGCTCAGAGTCAGGTTTTGGAAAGACAGACGAAATTAGTCAACGAAAATATGATGTTAAAGCGAATATTCAAGAAGTTGAAGTTGGAGATGGTGGGGAGAGAGGAAGGGCTCTTTCGGTTACTAAATACAGTCCGTTTTGGTCTGAGAGGTTTCAATTCATGTCAGCTGTTAAATTAGATTCTGATGCAACATGTATGAACATTTTACCGTTTCGTGATTACGAGGGACTTAGTAAGTATGTTGCTGTTGGGGACGAAAGAGGAAAGGTTTATGTGTTTTTAAGGAATGGGGATGTTGTGGCCGAGTTTTACACCAAGTGCGAGTCGCCAATTATGGCAATGGTTTCATACATGTTTGTTTATAAGAATGAGAGTGTTGTCGTTACAGGACATCAAAATGGTGTGATCTTGGTACATAGAATTTATGAAGGATTGAATGGAGAAGAATCAGGTTCGCCTGTAATGGAAACTGTTGGTAAATATGTAGCTTCTGAAAGCGGGGAAGATGGGTTGCCAATAACCATATTGGAAGTTCATCATGTTGGAAGAATGAGGTATATTTTGTCTACGGATCTAAGTGGAAAAATTAGGGTATTTAGAGAAAATGGAGCACTTTATGGTTCTGCCATGCCAATGAGTAGGCCTCTTGTGTTCATGAAGCAAAGGCTTTTGTTCTTGACAGAGACTGGTGCTGGGTCAATGGATTTGCGAAGCATGAAAATTAAGGAATCCGAATGTGAAGGGTTGAATCATTCTCTTGCTCAGTATTATGTCTTCGATGCAACAGAGCGGTCTAAAGCATATGGTTTTACATCAGATGGTAATTTGATTCATGTGTTGCTGTTGGGCGATATGATGAACTTCAAGTGCAGGGTAAGGTCCAAGAAAAAGTTGGAAATGAATAAGCCTCTTGCTTTTCAGGCTATTAAGGGATATTTGCTTATTGTTGATCCAGAAAAGGTTTTTGTGTATAATGTTTCTACCCTGCATTATGTTAGGTCTGGTGCGCCACGGCCTCTTTTCTCTGCCAGTTTGGACGAGATCAGGTCATCTTTCTTAACCTACCAAGTGATGGATACAAATAAAGAGAGAAGACAGGTAATGCCATTAATAGCCAGTGATCGTGAAAGGCTTGTTGTTCTTGGACTCGGAGGAGAGTATGTGGGAATGTATCGCTCTAACCTTCCAGTTTTGAAAGGGGAATCTAATACAATGCTATCGACCAGCCCTGTGCTGTTTTTCATACTTTTCTTATTTGGGGCATGGCAATTCTTTGCAAAGAAGAAAGAGGCACTTACTTCATGGGGACCAGATGAACCCTTTAGCTCCACATCAGCTACAAATGGGGCCACATTAGGATCTAGCAGTGGGGACAGGTCTTTCATAGATTCTTCTTCAAGAGATGCTGATATTGTGGACTTGAGAAGCAGTGGTCTTGAAGGTCGAAGGTATGCATCTCCTGCATATCCAGGTGGAACAACTGGTTCTTTCAGGCCGAACTCTGCTGATCCCAGCTCTAGACCTGCTTCTGTTGATCCCCATTATAGAGCTGCTCCAGAGCTAAAGTTCAGGGGTTCAACCCTGGAATCTCCTGGCTTTTCTAAAAGAAAAGAGAGTTTCTCTGTGAACAGCCGAGTTGTGGATCATGACAACAGTTGACTCTTAAAACCGGTTTTCCTTAACTTCGACTTAAAGGGGGGTTCTTTTAGATTGTGCTTTGGCTGTTCATAAGATATTGTCAAGTCATTTGAACCTGCCTTGTTGTATTTTTAATTTTTAGTAACATAAACAAAGAACAAATGCAAAAACTTTAAACATTTTCCTTTTTGAAGGAGAGTTTCACAAATCTGTATGTTCTTATAGCATTTGTCTTTTATGCGTATGGGTGGAGGCTAAAGTCAATCCTCTTCTAAGCTTAGGTTTGGTTTCTACCCTATCTTCCGTGCATTGCGATTGGCTTCGTTGCCTTACAAGATGAATTCAAATATCAATTTTAATAAGATCAATTTAATATAAAATTTTTATTAATTTTTTTAATCACAATTATAATAAATTTTATTACTAATTTTACTTTCATAGTCGGTAATCCTGCCCAAGAGGCTAAAATTCTTGAAGAACTGCCATGTCAGCAATAAGGGCATTTCTGTCATTTAAGTTTTTAAGGAAAATTATTTGCTGTCTTCATTGACCGTAACGCTAAAGACCAAAAACTCATCTTTTCTCTCTTTGCTATCCAAATCTCAGAGAAGCTCTGCCCTCTCGATCCGATAACCGGAACCGCCATTAGCGTAACATTCGGTGGCCCTTGCATCGGTGTGGTAAGCTTTTGATTCCTTTTTTCCTCTAGATTTTGTTTTACCTTGCTATGTTGTTCAAGAAATTAGCGTAAAAATTCCTTCAATTTCCTTCAAATTCTAGCTGTTGAATCCTTGAATTTAAGTTCTTATTTACATTTGATACAAAGAACCTAAGCTTCTTCTCCGTGGATACATCTGAAATATTTTTCAATTTTCATTGTTACTGTTATTGGTTTTACTTGGTTGTGGTTTTTGGCATAGTTTCTGTCTTTGTTTCCTTGAAAGACTGCTTTTTTTTCTTGATTGGTTCAAAGCACCTGTAATTTAAGCAATATCGATAAGGTTTTGATGTTGAGTTATTGAGTTTTCTCACATCTTTATGATGATTATGTATGAATATGTGCTTCATGGCCATTGTATTGAGAAAACAGAAGTTGCATCTGATGGAAATTGAATTATAAGTTAAGATGATTTCGGCAATATATTTTAAAGCATTTCATCATTGTAATGACTTTGGCCATGAATTTGTATTTTTTAAAAATTCTGTTGTTTTTTTTTTTAATCGATCATATTTTGTGTCTTTGATGGTTTTTCCAGGCATTTATTTATTTGTTTAAGGGGTTACAGATATGAACTGGGTTCAACGCAAGATCTATCTCTACAATGTCACTTTTGGACTCTACATGTTGGATTGGTGGGAGCGTTACCTTTTCAGTATCCTTTTTCACTTCTTTTTTTACCTAAAGAGATTTAATCTGTTTTAAGTTCTGGTTTAGAATTTTCAAGATTGCAAGCTGTAAGGGTTGATAATAATTTGTTTGGATGACTTTATCGGTATTCTTCTTTACCTAACAAAAGGATGAAACATGGTCATTTTATGGAAGCCATCCTATGACAGAATTTTGCTGTTTTGTTATATGAGGAGCTGTTTTTCTTTTCTAGTATTCTCCGATTGGCTGTGTCCAATTTAAGTCTTTGGTTGGCTTTCTTATTATGTAATGTTTAAATTTTGGAATTTTTTTGGCTTTCTTATCTGTGAGTTTAGAATGGAGTCAGAGGTCATATTAGCTTCTTTGTTCACCACACCAGTTTTTAAGTCTATGTACCATTATAATATCCCAATTGCCGGTTCCTAAACCATAGTAGATACTTTGGTGATTGTGTTAATGTGGTTCATCTTCTACAACAGCTTGCAATATGTAACTGAGTTCTGCAAGAGGTGGATCCCTTGCCTTGTCCTCTGGTTCCATTTCATAGAAGAAATAATTTTGTGAGATTGACAGAATCTTTATTGTCTAGAACTTGGTTCCTCATCCTAATATTTTTTGTAGTTACAAGTCTTGATCCCCTTGTGCTTTGTTTGTCATAGAAATGTGGATTTAAGTTCCTTCTAGTTCAGTTTATTGTTTGCATTTGCCAGTGAATGTAAGGCTGAATTTGACTTTGTTTTAGTGTTGCTCTTTTAGAAATAATTTAGAGATGAAATAAGGAAATGAGGGATCGTAAAATGTAGTTCTATAAGCTTTTTAGAGATTGTTGAAGCTGATTGATCTCCCTGAAAAATTAGGATTATAAATCAAGACCGTAGATGAATCAAGACTGTAGATGAATTAGAATCAGATACGGCCAAATTTTCTGTTTTTCACTCCTTCCTCTTTGAAAACTTGCTTAAATCCAGATTGGGAAATTAATGTTCTTTACTTGCTGATTGCCTTATACATCTGGATAGTGCAAATGATGTTTTGAAACATACTTTGAGGTTATGTACTGAATATTGTTACCTTCATATGATATAACGTAAATTTGAAGACTGCTTTTTAAGTTAGTGATGCTATGGAAGATTAGAACTGTGTTTGTGACGTTGTTGTATGGCTTGCCGAAACCAAACTGTTCTGTTATTTGGATGTTGTTGGAAAAAACATGAAACTTATGTGTTTCCTCGACAGCTAATGCAACAGTTAATCTTATCAGTAGTTTGGCGTCGACCACTATAACAGATGCACTCTTATTTAATACTTCTTTCTTTTCCCTAAATTTCAGGCATCTATCCTAAAGTTGGGAGTGGCATTGGCTTGACGGATTGCAATGATGATCTCAGTGTAAAATTTTTTTGAATTATTTGGTTGAAAATCTTACTTTGATGTGGCTTTACTTACAACTTTGTTATAATGTGGTGAACCGATGCATGTCTCATCAGTATTGTCCACTGTTTTCGTAGCTATTCCTTGGAAAAATTTTAGAACATTGCACTGTTGTAGCTATTGTTGAAACTGTTCTAACACACGCACACACACACACCAACAAAAAAAAAAAAAAAAGCTTTTGTGTTCCACTTATTGTAGCCATATTCTGTAATCTCAACTTATAAAAAGTTGTATTATAGTAGTCAGAATCGTGTTCGTTGTTTTCATCAATACTTGTATAAGCCCTTGGTCTTGGCGTCCATGGGCTTTGCTCCTTAGGTCCAAATGAATTTTCCACCAGGTTGAAGAACACTCATCATGTTTCATAGTAGTCAGAGTCGTGTTCGTTGTTTGTGAAGATTCTCTCCTTTTTGCATTAGTTCCGAATAGGTACTTTTTCACTTCCCCATCCCAACTCTCTCGATCCCCTTTTCCCATTCCACACCTCCAAAAATTAAAAAAGAGAATGGTCCCAAACCCAACTTTGTGGAAAATTTTTGAATCTGAATCCACAGAATAAAGTGTGGGCTTGGATGCAAGTATCTTTGTTGCAACTCAGTGTCCAACTTTGAAGCAAAAGTTTTTTTTAATTTTATCGGAATCAATTTCGACCTATGTTAACAGAGATCTGGTAAAGTGGTTGCTGGCCAATGCCGAATGGTCAATGTAGATCTGAAGTGGGGTAATAAACTCTTTGGTCTCTAAACCTGGTACTGCTGCAATAGATTTGTGGATATTGTAGGGTGGTGGCAAAGCAATAGGGCCAAAGACTAAAAACTTGATGCAAAAAGGCAAAGCTATTGACTCATCCACTCCAAGCTAAGCTAGCATCTGAATCTGACCCGCAATGTCACAAAAACAAAGTTGGCTCGTAGTTGTCGGCAAATCTTTTGTAAAGGAAAAAAAAATGTTGAGGTGGAGGGAGAAGGTGAATGTGCCTGTCTGGACTCAAGGTGGACATTTTTGCATCTTAGTGCCAATGGAATCGGGAAAAGGAAAAAGGTTTATCAAATTGGTGATGATAAACTTATTACCGATAAGTAATTGACTTGATTAATAAAGAATAGTTCATTTTGATGTAAAAATTTAAATTTAAATTTAATCGATAATTATTTGCAAGAATCATTTTAAATATATAATTATTAATTTTTTATTTTAAATTATTAAATATGATATATTTTATTCTTTTATAAAAATTTCAACAACCTATCCTTGGAATTTTTTTTTTTTAAATGATGATTACTCCCCGAACTGTCTTTCAATACTAGTATTTCTTTTCTTTTTTTTTTTTTTAACTTTTACTTTTTGACAAATGCTCATCACCTCACATTTCTTTATTTGCAGCAGGTAACTTGAAAAGCATTCCTGTTGTTGAAGATGATCATCATCATAAAAACCCAATTCTCAGGTTTTCTTCGACCTGAAACCTGTTAAAAGTAGATTGCTTAATTTTACCTCATGATAAATTTTGGAGTGTGAATTCCCCCCCTCCTTCCTCTTTTGCAACCAAAGCTTTTTGATTTTTCTTTGTCTTCATTTACCTTTCCCCTCATTTACTATTCCAAGCTCGATATAGCTTACAGGGGCAGAGATTGAGAGGACAATATCAAAAGAATGCAATGGGATTTCATTTAATTTTAATTTATTTGAAAGACAGGGAAAGCCAACAGCCAACCAGGGTTTTTCATCAAATTAAGAATAACAGAGGATTTCAGACTACATGGTGTTGATACATAACATATTAATTAAAAGTAAAGAAAAGGCAAAAATGAAAAAAAAAAATCTTATCCATTAATGCAAAGCATGGCTCCACATTTGAAATATTTAGCTCTATTGAATAAATGATGAAATTAAAAATAATTATTAAAATTATTAAAAATTTTATGATTAATGAATTTTATTGAAATTAATATTTTAATTCAATTGATAATACGATAAATTTAATCATATTACATCAAAAATATAATAAAATCCAAATACACGCTCAATTTGTCTCAACTCTTACAAATCTCTTTTTTTTCTAGCCTATCCAAACCAGCATACACCCTAAAATGCCTATTCGTCAAGTACGTAAAAAAAAAAAAAAAGTTGCATGCAACTTCATACTTTGCTTCATATTTTTTAGTTGATATTAAAAAAGGTAACGCACTAATGTTTTCAAAGAAATTATAATTGGCAAACCCCACTTTTGTGTTCATACTTTGCTTTGGTTGGACGTGCAACTTCAAAGCCCTATGAAATCATTATCCTTGGTTCAATAATTTGAGGATTATGGCTACTAATACATGGCCCTACTACTTTAGAAGACAATGAATTAAATAACATTTTCAATAATAATAATAAAAAAAAACAAAATAAAACAAGAAATTAACAAATGGATGTTTAAATCTAGGCCGTCCATATCCATGATATGAGGGACCAGCCTTGACCAAGTGTCTGCGATATGAATGGCTGTGGAAGCCAGCGGCCCAGCGCTGGCTCACTCAAACTCAACTCATTTCAACGCTTTAAAAGAATGTTGCCATTCTTGCTGCTCCAATTGAATCTCAACTTTTGCAGAAGTCGGTGGCCTTTTTCCACGTAAAGACAAATTTTACTTGGCCTTTATCAATATGTTGAACAAAGTTTCTTCATTTGGCACCAAACATGAAATTTCTCTTCAATTTTTTATGTTGTTAAAAAATATTATCAGATAAACTATAATATAGTGATTTATTAATATATTTTAATCGTTAGCATTGAAAATACAAAATTTATTTCAATTTAAATCTTCAATAGACCAAAATAATATAAGAATGTATAATTTTAAAAGCAGTAGAAGAAAATTATAACTGGAAAAAAATCTGGAAATACATTAACTGTGATATTAAAAGAAGAACGTTGGCCTAATGGGCCTAATCATTTAGGAATGAGGTAGTATGCTGATGTTGAATCTGAAACATCATGAAGCGTGATAATTCATGAAACAGGGAATCAAAGCCCTGAAAATTTGCAGAAGAATCAAAATTCAAGGACTTTGCCTTGGAAGAACATGAGGGCTTCAAGGACATTTGTCATCACCAAAATCCTGTAACATACGGGCTACAATAGAGACAAGCAAAGACTTCTTTTTTTTTTTATTATTATTATTTGTTCCATAGAAAGTGAAAAAAATTTCAATCGTACTTAACAAACTTGCCACCCTGATAGCCATTTCAGGGTTTTAGATTTCATCGAATTTTTGAAAAAAAAAACACTTTAAATAATTTTTTGATATTTTTTAATAAAAAATATTTAAAATATTTTTGGATAAAAAATGTATTAAATAATTTATTTATTTTTTAAATGGAACTATTTAAAGTATTTTTGAATAAAAAATATCTTAAACAATATCATAATTTTTTTAAAAAGATATTATTTAAAACTTTTTTTATATAAAATCATCTTAATTAATATCTTTTAAAAAATAAAAATGATTATTTAAAATATTTTTTATTTAAAAACATCTTCAATAAATTTTTTTATTTTTTAAAAATATTGAAGATAATAATCTCTAATTTTTTTTATTGATGATATTTTATAAATAAAAATAATAATCATAAAAATATTTATTTTCTTTTGTTATTGAAGACATAATTTATCATTTGGGTATTTATTATTAATAAAAATTAATAAATTATCATCATATATGTAAAAGATATTATGATAATTATTTAATAATTAATATACATGAATTTTCTCAATTAAATAAGTGAATATAAATATAAAATATTTTAAAATTAAAAAAATTTTCAA